>NW_027495810.1:0-256678 GCF_021521415.1 Bidens hawaiensis | reverse complement strand
CAAAACCAACAGAAACTGGGTGGCCGAGAACTCAAGACAGAGAACCCCTGTTGACCGAGAACCCATGTTTGACCGAATTACCATGTTTGATCGAGAACTCCGGTCGACGAGAACTCAATGGCCGAGAACTCCTCGTCAGATGCTTTCAGCCTAAATTTGGAATCCGTTATCAGCTTAGGTAGCTGTTGATAGTTTTTATCACTAATTTTGATAACATTAGATACTCTTCTTATATCTTTTACACCCATTATCCATCCATCATCAAGATCTAACCCGCCCTTGGCATAAAGCTTGGACCTTTATGGCTAAAGATGTTCAAAACTAGATCTAGGGTTTCTTTAAACGATCCGTTCAAAATCATAAGTTTGTTAAGTCCATTTTAACATCAAGTTTGCTACTTTATTGTTCGTTTATACCCGATCTACTCTAGGGCTTAATTCCATGGCTAACCGTCCATAAAAACATAATCTTTAAGTATCGAGAACGTACCTTTGAATGTTTTTAGGTTACGGTTTAACTTGTTTATCAACCATTATCTTGTATCTAGCTTGTGTAACCAATATCTATCGGTATTCGGCTTGTTTTGGTCTTGGATTTCTTCTTCCACTTGCGGCCTGTTGGAACCCGGAATCAATCCTTTAAACAGATCTCAGATCTGTGTTAGTACGAGTAATACCTTAATACGGATCTAGCTCATAATTACGTTTGATTGTATATGATATGTGTATATATTATCAGTATTAGTAGTTGTAAGTGTGAATAATTTTGATATGAAGATCGAGAGAGATTTTTGACAGAACTTCGTTAATTAACTCTCATAACTTAAATAACTCATGAACAGTGTTCACGTATAAATAGAAGGCGGACCTAGTTCATTAAAATCCCCTAACGAACTAGAGTCCGCTCCGTTACATACATAAGACTAAATAACTCAGCGAATCACCCCCTAATTCGTTAAACATCCTTAACGAATCAGGGGAACTTAACTTATGTCTTAGTTCGCTAAATAACCTTAGCGAACTAGACATTACATTAACGAACTAAACATAAATATTTGTTTATTACATTAAACAAAATGACAAATACGCTAACGATAAATACAAAGACTCAAGACGCAAAACCGTGCACTAACAGACACCCCCTCGTCTTGAGCTCTTGCCTTTTATCTTCACTTGAACGCTTGGAGTGCCAGTCTCTGCAACTATGAATTCCGTTTTCATAACAAACACGCATAACGCGTTGGAATTGCATAGCCAGGTCATAGTCTTCATCGCACTCAAACAAAATCTTATTCTTGTGTAGCAAGTCATTGTCGGTCTCAGATAAGTTAACCAACCACATCGGGTCGATAATCTTGATAAGCTCGGTCTTCAATCCTTACCAAGCACAATGACGGCCTCGCCAGTACGATTTTCGTAGTACCAGCGGTCAAACGTAAGATGCATGTGTTGGTGCATCGTCTTCACAGGCACTCTCTTCATCGTCTTCGGCGACTTTACCTTAAGAACAAGTTTCCTCAGCCTGTCCTTGGATCAATTTCGTCAATACGTTTACGTCTCGGGACCTAGGGCTTGAAGAACTTGAAACCATGATTAACCTCGAACAGCAAGTGTTGATGAAACCACTCAGCTGTCCGGTCGCCACCACGATTGATAAATGGACAACACGCGAGGGTACGAGCATCCCAACGCGGTAGTGTAAGAATGTCCATTATCTTCTCGTAATACTGGATTCCCTTCTCCCATTTAAGTGTACATACCTTAAGCTCGGAATCATATAGCCAAGAGACGATATCACAATGAACCTTGGATACAGTCTTGAAGGAAGTCACTTGGTTTGCTTTGACCCAAGCTGCAGCTTCTTCCTTTCGCTCTTGATCAACATACCGATATGCCTTGATAATCTTTGTTGAAACCCGTGTCAATAAAAATTAACAACGAACAGATCTCAGATCTGTATCTATACTATTAATACGCTTTCGGATCTAGCTCATAATTAAACTTGATTCAGTGTTGTATATATATATATATATATTATCAATAGGTTAGTAGTATTGTATGTATAATATTAAGGTGAAGCTTGAGAGAGATCTGGACAGCAAAACTTCCCAAAACTTTTTGAAAACTTATTAAAAGTGAACAGTAGTTCACTATATATAGAAGGTGATCTGGTTCGCTAACATCCTCTAGCGAACCAGCTTCCCCTTCGTTACATAAATAATCTTAGTGAAACACCCCCTGATTCGTTAACATCCCCTAACGAATCAGGAGGGAATACATTACTTGGCTAGTTCGCTAACATCCCCTAGCGAACTAGCCTTTAACTTAGCGAACTAGATAATAATAAACATTAATTATTATATTAATTAATAAACAAAAACGTTAACGATAAATACAAAGACTCTAGACGCAAACCGTGCACTAACAGACACCCCCTCGTCTTGAGCTCTTTGTCTTTAACTTATTTGAAGAGCTTTGACTGCCAGTCTCTGCAACTATGAATTCCATGTTCATGAAACACATGAACGACTCATTGGAATTTCATAGCCAGGTCGTAATCTTCTCGGTGCTCAATCAAAATCTGCTTCCTGTGTAGCACATCATTGTCTATCTCTGATAAATTAACCAACCACATCGGGTCGATTACCTTAATGAGCTCGGTCTGCAGTCCTCGACCACGAACAATAATGGCATCGCCAGTACGATTGTCATAGTACCAACGGTTGAAAGACAGATAAATATCTTGAGGCATCGTCTTCACAGGAACCTTTTTCATCGTCTTTGGCGGCTTCACTTTCAAGACAAGTTTCTTCCAGCCGGTCCTTGGATCAATCTCGTCAATGCGCTTACATCTTGGGAACTGGGGCTTGAAGAATTTGAAGCCATGATTGACCTCGAACAGTAAGTGTTGGTGAAACCACTCAGCTGTTCGGCAACCCCCACGATTTATAAATGGACGTCTCGCGAGGGTACGAATATCCCACCGCGGTAATGTCAGAACGTCCCTTATCTTCTCGTAATACTGGACACCCTTTTCCCACTTGACTATACATACTTTAAGGTCTGAATCATAGAGCCAAGAGACAATATCACCATGTACCTTAGAAACGGTCTTGAAGGTAGTCACCTGATTAGCCTTAACCCAAGCAGCAGCAGTATCTTTTCTTTCTTGATCTACATAACGATAATCACTTATAATTTTACCCACTTTATGACGTTTGAACCATCTTTCTACGTCCTCATCATTCACTTCTTTGAGTGAGGGTACTGTTCGTTGCACAACCGTTTCCAATTCATCCTCAGTCTCTTTAAACACCTCTTCTTGAAATATCGGAGCACCTTGATCAACGTTCGTGTATTGATACAAGTCGGG
The DNA here is from genome assembly GCF_021521415.1 of Bidens hawaiensis. Classification (NCBI taxonomy): domain Eukaryota; kingdom Viridiplantae; phylum Streptophyta; class Magnoliopsida; order Asterales; family Asteraceae; genus Bidens; species Bidens hawaiensis. The sequence continues at coordinate 253,306 of NW_027495810.1, read as the reverse complement.
GTACTAATCAGCAGTCACATCCTCCATCTCAATCTCTTCATCCTCATAAACAAAATCCGTATTCATAAACAACGGATCAACTTCCAAACCCTCCTCAGTTATCACTTCGACATTGGGCTCAGTCTCTAAAGCAGTCAACTGATAGTCATTCAGCCCAAGCAGAATCGAAATCTGCTCCCGTGTCAAGGATCTAACCACAAACACACCAACCTCTATCTCATCTCTGTTTACCACACTACGAACCACCCCTGATCCATCAACAAATATCACTGTGTTAGCTGCAATCATTTCAATTGGCTTAGCAGATGTTGGATCTTGATAAATAATTATCTGCTTGCTCGAGTCATCACCGCCACTAACACCAGCACCAGAGGATGAACCATGCGATTGTTTAGGCTCACCTCCTGCACCAGACTCGTCAGGATCATCATCGTCATTCTTGAGTTTCTTGAGGGCATCTTCTTTACAAGTTAATTGTAAAATCAACTCTTCTTGTTCCTTTAATTTCACCCATTGAGACTCAACAATCGTACGCAATGACTTAGTCTCCTTCTGACAGAAAGAAATATAACTCATCATTCGTCGTTGATTCTCCATGAGTCGTTCTTGATTTTGACGGTCAGCTGCCATTTGATTTTCATATAGATGTAGCAGATTTAGCAGTATTTCAGTTTGACGACCTGTTGACAAGTTGTATACGGACGGGTGAACAGGTTGAACAGTTCCTTGAGGCTGAGTGATTCTCATGAATGAGACATCACTAGGCGGAGGTGGAGGAAGAGTAGTTGTTGGCGGAGGAGGAGGTCTCATTGATGTAGTAGGAGATATTGTAGACAATGCAGCAGGAGGTCTCTGTATCTCGGTTAACGCCATTTGAGGAATAAGACCGAGCCTCTCGTGTGACACCAATGTCGTCGTGAAAGTAAGAATCGGAGTGCTAGTAGTTAGTGGCACCACCGAGCTTTGAGGAGTTGATTGACGTGGTGGTGGTACTCCAATAACCACCCCAGCTCCTTCAGAAACACGTCTCTTTTTCGATGGGTCACTAGTTGCCACCGTTTTCCCTTTTCGTTTTCTTTCTAGTTGAGCTTTAATGGTGGCAGCTAGAGCTGCATCAACTGCATCTTGTTGTTCTTTAAGAGCTGTTTCACCAGCTCCACCAGCACCATCATTCACATCATTATCACCATCGTCATCCCCACTATCATTGTTCCCACCTTCTCCCCCTTCATGCTCGGAATCCGAATCATCGTGGATCCAGCGCTCATTAGGAGGACATACATAATTCGGATTGATTATATGACCAATCATCCGTTTATCCTGTAGTTTCTCCTTTCTATAAATTAACATACGATGAACGGTATCAGCAGTCATGTGTTCTTGATGAAGTACATCATTCACTCTTGTATGATCGATATCCAACTTCGGAATCAATTCTTGAATAATAAGCTGTAGGAAACGAGGGTACATCAAGAATTTCTTCGACTGAAGAGTTTGCTAAACCTGTTCCTTCAAATGATCAAAGACGAGTTCTGAGTAGTTGAAGGGCTTCTTCAGGATTAGTGCAACAAACGACGACTGCAAACTTAGGCGACACTCATCAAACCCACCGCGACGTCCACTCATACAATGAAGTAGAACATGCTACAGATACTTGTATGGTGGACACAACCCGTTCTTGTTCAGCATAGATTTACGAATATCACCGACATAGTTCAAGCGTGTGAATAAACCTCTAACCAATGTCCTGTCAAATTCACTCGGGTTATCATCGTTATCTTCAAATTGAAGTACCCGACGAATGACCTCAACATCAATTGTAATTGGAATCTGATTGATTGTAGCTCAAACCAATTTATCTGCCTCAACATATTCCGACGTGTTCCAAAATTGCCTGATTATACTAAGATACACCTTTGGTCTAGCAGTTATAGCATAGTGTATCTTTGATCGTCGTAAGAAAGTCAACAAATCTCCAAATGTTTCCAAATCAGATACATCTTGATCAACATAAGCACAAATGTTGTGCTTTTTATCAAACGACAATAAGATCACTTCAGCTTGTTGATCTTGTTGTGGTGGTTGTCCTTGTGGAGGTTGTTCTGGTGGTGGTTGATTTTTTTGTTCTTGATCAGCCATGTTTTACTGTATAAATAAAACCGAATATAAGAGGAGATATCAAAATATATAATTAAAAGATATGTGTAATTAAACTATTTACGCGTATTAGACGATTTAAATCCGTTAATTAAATTAAATGAATATTGAAATTAATTTATTTAATAAATGTCATTCGTTGGGAATCACACTGATTCTTTACAATAAGATAACGAATCAGGCGATTCGCTATCAAGTAAAAACTTTAACGAACTGAACATAGCGAATTACTATTTAATTTTGACGAACTAAACTCTAGTTCGTTATATTTTAAGCGAATCCATATCTGATTCGTGTAACATCTTATTCGCTTAGCTAGTTCGTGTAAGATCTTAACGAATTGGACACGAACAGTCCCCATTCGCTAAGATTAACGAATGGTCAAAAATTAAGACTTTCTCTTTGACTCGCATAGTCAAGATCAAAATCAGAAAGAACAACAACAGTCAACATTATAAACCCAGATTCAATTAGGCCATAAATATCGTTGAACCATCAAGATAATCAGCTCGTTGAGCTCGGAAACACACTAGTAAGCGTAGGTGGATGAGATTGAGACTCAACACCTAGATGTACTGAGGGTTAAACTAACCAACGATAAACACGGAGACCATGAATCATCAATTAACCCAGCAAACAATAATCGAATGATGATTAAAGTCCACCAAGGGTATCAACATGACATTCCGATCACAATGACATCTAATTCATCAAGTTTATCAACACAAATCATAAATAAATAGGGTTTATAAACTCGGAAACCCTTAAAACACTAAAAATTCATAATTTAGCTATCAAATCATAACCATTGTTGACGAAAATTAGATCGCCATAAACATCTTTACCTTAGGAATCCAAAGATATCTTAGAAATGTCAAAATGTGAAGGTTGAAATTTCAGAGAAAAATTTGAATAAGATTACTTTAAGATGAAGGAAGAAGACGAACAGGCGATTCGTGTTTCTTGTCTTCTATAACCTTGCACGCAACCCGAGGTACAACTTGTACAAATCAGGCGATTGGTTTAAATTAAAGTTAGCGAATTAATCCATTCGCTAACTCAATTCGTTACCTTAGGTTAGCGAATCACTTCCTGATTCATTACTTTAAATTAGCGAATCAAGATATGATTCGTGGCGTGATTCGTTAAATATGCATAACGAAGGGATGATTCGTTACAGAGTGCGGAAGCGAATTAGGTTAGCGAACCAGAAGCTAGTTCGCTAAAGAATCACCTAGTTCGTTATCCATAAATAACGAATTAGATTCTAATTAAAAAAAATCTTTTATTTAATTTTAAATTAAATAATTAAATGAATTAAATAATTTAAATAAAATAAATAAATTAGGTTATCAAGAATCTAATAAAATAAATAAATTAGGTTATCGAGAATCTTTTTATCCCGACAACCAAATACCTTAAAAACGTTTCAGTTTTCCGAAACATAACTTAAAATAATATGTACAAAGAAAAACGAAAATATTTTTGGTATTTTAAAAAAATAAAGAATGTATTTACAAAAAAAATATCCGAACAATTAAAAATAGACAATTCTTTTGTGTTTTTCAATGATTTATCAAAAACAGTACATATTTTTGTATTTTTGTCGAGTTTAAGCAGAGAATCATATTGACCAAATTGCCTTTCCATCACAGTTTTATATTTCAGCGATATTATGACTGACGATAAGTCGGTCATTGGTATTGTTATCCACATAAATCTAATAACACACATTCAAGTATTTTTGTGATATGATTAATTTGTTCAATTAAAGCACAGAATATCAGAAACTATCAGCCTCTAATCTCGGTTCAAGGTTAATTTGATTTTTGCCAAATCATCCCAACTTGACTTAAACCATTATAATGTTGATCAAAATTTTTGATACCAATTTTGAAATTTTGAGCAATGCATCAAGTTTCTTTTACTGTGAGTGAGTATGCACGAGTCCATCTGTCGGCTTACATACATTGTATCCCCTGGGGTCCGTTTCTTAATGGTATTAAGACGCGCGCAAGGGAGGAATAATTGTATGACTAACAGCGGATTTTGATCAAGCCAGTAAGTTAAATTGTATGAAGTACAGCGGTGATCAAGTTTAATGACTTTGGGTTTGCTCTAAAAGTGAGTGAATTATTCATGCATATGAATACCCAGATGATTAAGCCGCATAAAGACTCACAGTGTCCAGAATTCTAACGCTTGTTATTTGCTTTATTTTATTTTTAGGTGATCAACAAATATAAGGCTTGAGTATGACTCGTTATTACATTTCTGCCATCCTCAGCAAGACTTTTGCTAGAGACTAACACCTCTTTCAATTTGGCGTTTCTTTATGTTTATATCACATACTTTACTCTACTGGGTTGTTTTAAGACCTACCAATGCATCAATGCAATTAAGCACACAGACTTTTAAGCTTACTTTTTGCTGGATTTGGGGTCAAGATAATCAATGTACTATCATGTTCTTTTTTTCCTTCAAAATACTCAAAATTTTGAGGAGCATAAAATAAAGAAAAGATAAATTTAATCGCCTCAGTTAACTTGAGTTTATAAATAAATGGCTAACCATCAATTCACAAGTGAATAATAGGACCAAGACATGCAAGCATGCTTCACAAACTTAAATAACCGACATAGTTTTCAGCGAGAAAATAATCTAAAAACGCCTGCAAAAATCTTTTTGGTTTTTCTCTATACAAACTTTAAAAACACAATATTTTTGTCTTTTTCAATTTTCTTATAAACAAAATAAACTTCACAATCGTTTTAAATTTTCGGATTTTTCTGTACAAAACGTAAATCACATTCTTTTTGGTTTTTCAAAATTTTAAAATGTTTTTGGTTTTTATAAATATTTAAAAGAAAAACATTAAAGAACAGAAATCATAATATTTTTGGTTTTTGAAAAAAAAAATTATAATGTTTTTGGATTTTATCTATACAAACGAAAAACACACTCTTTTTGTATTTTCTAGATTTTCACCCCCTAAAACCAAAATAAATTTTAAAAGAAAAATATGACACTAAATAAAGATAGTCATCATTGTTTAAGGATATCAGCGAGGGTCTTCAATCCGTTTAAACCAAGCTAAAATTTAAAACGCGTTTTGTCAAAAGCTTTAGTAAACAGATCGGCTTTCTGAAAGTCAGTGTGCACTTTCTCAAGATCGATTAATTTCTTTTCATAGCAATCCCGTATAAAATGATATCGAATTTCGATATGTTTCGTTTTAGAATGTTGTACGGGATTCTTGGTGATACTAATAGCAGCATAATTATCAATCAGGATAGGAGTAGTAAGAAACTTCAAACCGTAGTCGCGAAGATGTTGTTGTATCCACAAAACCTGGGAACAGCAACTCGAGGCTGCAACATATTCAGCTTCGGCGGTTGAAGTGGAGACCGTTGTCTGCTTCTTACACTGCCAGGAAACAAGCCGGTTTCCTAAAAATTGACATCCCGCTGTAGTAGACTTGAAATTGATCTTGCATCCTCCATAATCTGAGTCTGAGTACGCAGTAAGATCGAAAGTATCACCCTTGGGGTACCACAACCCGATGTCTGGATTTCCCCTCAAATACTGAAGAATTCTCTTGACTGCAGCTAGGTGAGTCACTCGTGGACTTGCTTGATACCTAGCACAAAGACAAACAGCAAACATAATATCAGGGCGAGAAGCCGTTAAATTCATTAAAGAACCAATCATGGCACGATAGAAGGTAGGATCAACGGAATCCTCCAATTCATCAGGTGATAAATTGTGCCCTACTGGAAGAGGAGTAGAAGGGATTTTTCCGGCAGAAATCTTGAATCGGCTCAAGACGTCGTTCACATACTTAGTCTAGTGAATAAAAATTCCGTGACAAGACTGGTGAAACTGCAACCCTAAAAATAAATTCATCTCTCCAATCGAGCTCATCTCGAACTTTGTTTGCATGGACTTCTCGAACTCCTTACACAATGTGTCGTTTGTAGACCCAAAAATAATATCATCGACATAAATCTGGACTAGGAGAAGATCGTCACAAACAGTTTTATGAAATAAAGTGCAGTCGACAGTCCCTCATTTGAAGCCATTATCAGTCAGATGTTCGGCGAGCGTGCCATACCAAGCTCTCGGGGCTTGATGTAGACCATACAGGGCCTTGTTTAATCGGCAAACACGGTCCGGATAATCAGGATCTTCAAAACCAGGAGGCTGTAAAACAAATACTTTCTCGTGTAATTCACCATTTAGAAAAGCACCTTTAACATCCATTTGATAGACCTTGATATTCTTATAAGCTGCATATGCCAGGAAGATTCGAATCGACTCTAATCTTGCAACTGGAGCATATACCTCTGTGTAATCAATACCCTCTTGCTGATGAAAACCTTGCACCACTAAACGTGCCTTGTTTCTCACAATTACCCCACGGTCATCCTTCTTACACTTATATACCCACTTAGTCGGAATAGCTTTCTTGACTCTAGCAGGTTTGTATATTAAGTCCCAAACACCCAAACGTGCAAATTGCTGTAATTCTTCTTGCATAGCTTCTACCCAAGAAGGATCTTCAAGTGCCTTACGAGCTGTCGTTGGCTCAACTTGAGATAGAAAGCAAGAGAATTTAGCAAGATTTACAATTCCCGAAGAATGTAAGTTAGTGTAAGCACATAATATTTTATTATCACTTGACGAAGCAACTTGATGACGTGTACGAACGCCCACATCAAGTTCTCCAATGATGTTTTCCTGTGGATGATATCCATGAATCCGAAGAGTGGGATTTTCAGGAACAATAATATTATCAAATAAGTTAGTGTAATGTTCACCTAACTCGGGAGATGAAACATTATCACTGTCAAGATCAATAACTTGAACTTCAGCTTGATCATCATCAGAAGAAGTAGAAACATTATCAATAGCAACTGGAGAAAAAACTTGAGGTTCTTAAGTTGGAGCATCTGGTTGAGCTTCAACATCATTAGAACTTGAAAATCTTGGAATGGTCAAATGATCTTCAAAGTATGCTCGAACCAGATCTTCGTCAATGTGTTCAGTCGAAGGAGTAAATGAATTAAATAAACTATCATAATCAAACATCCAGTCTGGACCTTTTCCTTGTGAAGGAGTAGTGTACTTTTGACAATCCACATGGTACCATTCTTCAACACAACCAGATGTGAAATTAAAAACCCTTTTCTTTGGAGATGCATATCCCAAAGAATATCCTTCGATAGCTTTTTCTTCAAATTTACTCGAATCCTTCTTCAACATTGTATACGGACACCCAAATGGTTCCAGGTACTTTAAATTAGGTTTTCTATTATTTAAGAGCTCGTAACTTGTCTTCTTGAGTCGTTTCACATTTAGAACTCGATTAAGCGTATAACAAGCTGTATTCACTGCCTCATTCCAGAATTGGACGGGAAGCTTAGAATCAGCAAGCATTGTGCGTGCAGCTTCAATCAGAGTTTTATTTTTCCGTTCAGCAACACCGTTTTGTTGAGGTACATAAGGTGCACTATATTCTCGTTGAATTCCCTTTTGTATACAAAAGAAATCCAATATAGTGTTTTTGAATTCAGCTCATTATCACTTTGGATTCTCCTCACCTTTTGTTTATACAGTGATTCGATCTTAGTAATAAGGTTTTGTACCAAAACCGGTGTTTGATCCTTCGAACTCATAAATAACACCCAAGAGTATCTTGAATAATCATCAGTCACGACAAGACAATACCAATCCCCAGAAATACTCGCACGATTCACAGGACCAAACAAATCCATATGAAGTCGTTCAAGAGGAGTATCAATGGAATTCAATAACTTAGAGGGATGTGTCTTCTTCTTCTGCTTGCCCTTTTTGCATGCAACGCAGTGATCGGATAACTTAAAATTCTTTAACGAGACACCCTCAACTAAGTCATTTGTCATTAAATAATTCATCTTTTTGACATGTATGTGACCCATTCTACGATGCCATAGAATCGAGTCTTTCTCGGTTGCTTTCGACAAAACATGTTTCGATCGATGTGGATACCTTAGAACTCATATTTAAGATATAAATATCATTTGATCGTGGTGATCGCATGACAACCATGTCCTCGGGAATAACATAACCCGGTTTCAAGATAAGACATTCTTTGTCAGTAAATATCGTAGTGTACTTTTTATCACAAATCTGCGATACACTCAATAAGTTATGATCAACTTTGTCGCAATAATTCACTTTCTCAAACGTAATGTGACCATTTGAAACTTCACCCTCTTGTGTGATCATGCCCCCAGAATTCCCAGCAAACGCTACATAACCCCCTTGAATATTTCTTACGTTGGTTAATAGGTCGAGATTCCCAGTGATATGACGAGAACATCCGCTATCCAAGATCCAGTTTTCACCAGAGATGGTCTTGGATGAACCCTACACACAAACAAAAGTGATTAGTTCAAAAAGGCAGCCCAGGCCTCAGTCTTGGGCACCTTTTGGTTTTCTCTTTGATCATTAACTTGAACAGATTTCAACTGTTGTTCAGCCACTTGTGAATAAGTTACCGGCTTCCTAGACTTTCGTCTTAAGTAAGCTGCCTGAACAATGTTTGAATTCTTGTTCTGACATATGGGTTCAGTTGGAACGAATTTTGGTTTCACTTGACCATGTGTCTCATTGACATGAAGAACCTTCCGAGGATCCACATTAGAGAACAAAATATGAGTATCATCAGCATACGACAAAGGTCGTTTCAGGATCTCCTTGACCAATGGAATTGGCTTAGATTTGTCCTTGATAAAAGGATGAAGATTCTAATAGTTCTGCTGACTACAATTCCACACAACATGACCCTGTTGACAGCATAAGAAACAACTTCGCATGTCTACACAATGTTGTTGCGAGGTATTTGGAATGAATGATGCAGACGGTTGATGATGACTCACATTTTTTGTCATACTTTTAGCAAACTCATCAGATAATTCATATTTCTTCTTTAAGTAAAAAATCTAAATTAGAACAGTTCGAAAAACTTTTTAATGTATCTGTCCCATTTGACTTCACAAAGTTAATTTTCTTAGCTTTTTTTAAAAGTTGTTTTGCCTTAGTCAATGGGTCAGATTGAACTGATGTTTTTGTTTGAGCATACACACGTTCAAGTTCTTGAATTTTTGAAGTTTCATTGACAAAAACACTCTCAATAAGTTCAGGTTTGATGAAACTTATTGGAATATCTTTTTCAGTGAACATCGTATCCATTCCTTTTAACTTAAAAACTCTAGCAGCAGATGGCTTAAACTAGAAGGATTAATGAAACGCATTAAATCCTCATCAGAAATTTTCGGTTTTTCTGACTTCTTTGCCTTCACAGAGTTCACTTTCATCGGATTTTCCTTTTTCACTTGAGGTTTGTTTGAAACATACATAGCTTCCTCAAATTCGTGAGGCTTTCACAGAATGTGATTAGAACTAGGAATGTTCTTATTCTTGTGTATAATCTTGGGTTCGAACACATCCTCAATAATCACTTTGTCAACATTTTCAACAAAGACCTTTTTACTTTCCACATGAGGTTTTTGAGGAGCAACTTGGGGTTTGACAATTTCAGGTTTAACCAATTTAGGTTTTTCAAAAATCACATATTCTTTTTGAATCAAATCCTCTTCTTTTCTTGCAAAAGGATTAATTTTATAATCATTATGAAAAGGTGGTGGAATTTCAACAAAACCAATACCTTTCTTGGAATCCTTTTGTTTTCCAGATACCTCAATGATTTCATTCAACAGAAAAGATGAATTTCTAAATTTCCCCAATTTGTTCTTCAACTCAAGAACCTTATTCTCAAGCTCAGTTATCTTGAACGATGTTTCAAAATCTCTTGAAATTTTTGTTCATTAATTTTCATCTTCACAGATAACTCGGCCTTGAGATCATGGTTACTTGTCGACAATGCTTCAATCTTTTCTCGAGATCTCCTTTGAGACTCAAGAGATTTTCGATAAGTATCCTTAAGAGAAGCAATTTCTCTTATTAAACTATCATTTTGATTTTTCAATGCTTCTAACTTAGATTTGTTAGATTCACAATCAACACACGATGCTTTAACAAATGAAGTAGCAGAAATAGAGTTACTAACCTCATTGATCTTGGCCATGCAAGCAAACATTGATTCGGAAGGCTTGTCGCAAGAGTCGTCAGAATCAGATCCAGAATCATTATCGGAAGACATCTCACTACCAGTTGCATCTTGACAATCTTTATGTAACCCAAACATAGCCAAATTTGTTTGAACATCATTGCATAGTAACCGTTGTGACCAGTCGGTTCCATCTGCTAACATTGCTTGTGTTGTAGAAGAAGATGGTTTCTTTTCAGCATCACTTCCTCGTGGTGTAGAAGCATTTTGACTTTGACCACGAGGTCCAGTGTATTCTTTCCTTGGTTTGACACATTCCTTCGCGAAATGCCCAAATTCTTGCCAATTATAACACTTTACTTTTAATTTGTCAAAACCCAACTTCTTGTTTAAAGCTGGAAGATCTTTTCCAGTTCTCTGCATGAATCTTTTAACTTTACGGACGATCATAGCCATGTTCCATTTTAAATCCATGATTTCTAGATCATCTGGATCTGTCTGATCATAGTCCTCATCTGTTAAATCACTTGTGGCAATCTTACTACTCACTAAGTTTTCATATGAAGACATAAAAGCCGTCAGAAAAGCAAAGTTTTGCTCAGCTTCCTTCATATTAACACTAGGTGGTGTAGCAAATGGATTTGTATTAGTTGAACTTCCAGAACCACCCGAATTACCAGCAGAATAGAAACAAACTTTTGGATCATTAAACATAGTTGATTCTTTTTCACTTGCAGCATGAGTAAGAAAAGCAGTGATTGGAGAGATCGTTGAAATAAGAGGCATACTTCCACCATAGAAAGCTGGATCTTGATTTTCTTTGGAGGATTTTTGACACTTAAGATCGTATTCTCTAGCTTCGATCTTTTGTAGAAATTCAAGTGCCGTCAAGTCTTCATTCACAAAATAGTCATTCTCTTTCAAAACCATTAGAAATGTTGAGTAAGAACTTGGAAGCACACTTTTAATAGTGTCAATTTTATCCCTTTCAGAAATTTCCATTTTCATCTTGTCCATTTCAGCAATTAAATGACTAAATCTTGTAGTCATCTCTTCAACTGTTTCTCCTTTTAATAGATTAAAGTTTCAAAACTGAAACTAGAGCATCACTTTCTTACTCTCAGTTGTGTTTCCCATGCTTCTCATACGCAGATGTTGAAATAAAGACGCACATCTCTTGATACTACCAACTTGATGAAAGATATTCTCGGGTAAAGCCATGGTAAGAGTAGAATAGGCTTTTATCTTGATTTCTAAAGCTTTCTTCTCTTCTTGTGAGTATTGAGAAACAGATTTAGGAGTATACCCAATAGTATCATCACCAATCATTGGTGCCACATAAACTTCATCAAGACAGTATGAACAATCAGGATAAACAGATCCCAAATGTGCACGAAACTAAGGTTCCCACTTGGCAAAGTCACTGAACTTCATCAATCTTGGACATTTAGAATGCGAACCTATCTCGGTATCAAGTTGCAACATTTGTTGCATCAACATGTTTTGAGACGCTAATGCATACATGCCGGCCATTTTTGAAAAGTTTTTAAAAAAAATTAAAGGTTTAACGAATAATGATTAAGATTTAACGAACTGTAACTGTAGCGAACTGCAAACAGTTGTAGCGAACTATAAAAAATGTCTAACGAATCAACCCTTAACGAAGTTAAGATTGATCAGTGGCGAAGTAACTTAACGAATGAGAAACTTGTTTAGCGAATCACAAGTCAAGTTAACGAATTAGTGAACAGTTATAGCGAACTGTGAATAGTGTAGCGAATCAAGTCTTAACGAAGTTAAGATTGAAAGTTAACGAATCACAAATAATATTAATCAACCAAATGACGAAACAGATAACGAATGACAAGTCAACTTAACGAATTGACCAAACGAATCACCAAGGATTAGTTTAGGGAATCACAAAGGAATGCTTAGCGAATCACAAAGGAATGCTTAGCGAAATAAGATAACGAATCAGCTACAGTTGATTAGCGAATCACACTATAGCGAATCAGGTTGTTACAACCGTTTGTAACAAACTCTGACACCTTATGCCATGTGGCAGAGGTTGTTAGGACACAAATCCCAAGAAGAACACGTGTCACACGAATCGGTTAATCTAGTTAACGAACTAGATAACACAAACCAATAACTCACACGAATTGATTAACGAACTAGGTAGCGAAGTACCAAAATTGATAACGAATCACAGATAAACATACAGCGAATCACCATACAGATGATAGCGAATTACGTTCATCTTTAAATCTTCAAACATTACAAGTAATTTTCCAGAATTATGAACATCAAACTTCGAAACCCAGAAACTCAGAAATATGCAAATCTGTAATACTTTCTCATTACTCAACCAAAACGCACAATCAACCTATCAAAATCCTCGTAATCACCTCGCGATTTCAACACCACAATCCTCGTAATCAATTATTCCCGATAACCAATTCGATTTGACCAAAACACACCCCTGTTTTGGACTTAAACCGAATCCAAATCCAAAACACACAAATCCAATCCAAACCTCAAATCCACTTAACAATACCTTACCAATACATAAATCAACTCAAATCCAATCCAAATTATCCATAATTCAACCAATTTAACTATCAATTGATTAAAAACCAAACAAAACCGAAAACTAACAAAAACGAAATAATTAAAACACCAAATCAAGTGTAATGAGCACCAAAAGCTATGATACCACTTGTTGGAACCCGTATCAATAACAATTAACAACGAACAGATCTCATATCTGTATCTATACTACTAATACGTTTTCGGATCTAGCTCATAATTAACCTTGATTCAGAGTTGTATATATGTATATATATTATCAATAGGTTAGTAGTATTGTATGTATAATATTAAGGTGAAGCTTGAGAGAGATCTGGACAGCAAAACTTCCCAAACTTTTTCAAAACTTATTAAAAGTGAACAGTAGTTCACTATATATAGAAGGTGATCTGGTTCGCTAACATCCCCTAGCGAACCAGCTTCCCCTTCGTTACATAAATAATTGTAACACCCCGTAACCGCAGCGGAAACGTACACGGGATGCAACATACACATCAGATATCAACAGCATTGTTTATAAAGAAAACACCACTACATTAATTTAAACGTATTACATTGTTCTGAGTTTCATAACCATCTAAGCGTTATAACATAAGTGTTACCGATAGTACATTAACATATTTAATGCCAAATATAGATCTCTAGACTTCCACAAAATAGCACACAGCATCGAACACATATCACTCATTCCAATTTGAGTGTACCTAGAAAGCATGTAAAGAAAACGGGTCAACTACGAATAGTTGGTGAGTTTCACTAATTTAAATAAACCATGACAAATCATTATAAAAATCATAAATAAGCGATGTAATTATACTGAGTTCACAAGTGAAAACTCTGTTAACCCCGAAACACATCAAATTACTCCTGGGGACACTGTTAACCCAGAAACATATCTAATAACCTCTGGGGACACTGTTAACCCAAAAACATATTTAATAACCTCTGGGGGCACTGTTAACCCAGAACATTTCCAATATCCTCTGGGGACACTGTTAACCCAGAAATACATTTAATAACCTCTGGGGACACTGTTAACCCAGAACACTGTTTCGGGCCTTACAATATTAGCAACTCAGTTAATTACCATCTTAATACATTACCGTACGATTTCCGTACAATAAACATTATATAAATACATTCGTTTCCATGCGATTAGCATGTACTTAAACACTTTGATAGAAACATGCTTTCCGCCCCGGGAAAATATTTAAAACAGTTCAGTAAAAAGGGGCTCGTGAAAACTCACCTTCTTGTGAGCAAGATGTACTACGGTGCACGGCTACTGGTACAGATCTGTAATACGATCCCCCAAATCGTTACTACACAATTTCTATCAATATAACTTAAATTCGTGTTAACCGGTACGTCTGGGGACACTGTTAACCCAGTACCGTACACGATCCGGGGACAATGTTAACCCCGAAATACTTTTCAGGACTTAGATTGTGATACCACCTAGAGTTCTTTAGTCAAGACTACCGTTAGTTTGTTTTCTCGTTTTGCGTGCCTAGCACGGTTATCCGTCTTTATGTTTACAAAAATAAGTTTGACCACACACGACCCGAAAATAGTTATTATTGATATTTTCATTAAAGTGGTGAAATTAGAGCTCGGTTAGACACCCCGTTTGGCCGCGGGGCCCGTTTCCGTCTTTAATACACCGGAAACGGTTAAATCGGGTAAAATTACCCAAATCATCCGAATTATTTTCGGATGATTTATTTTTACTTGATTAACTTAGTTTCATAAAAATCATCCATTTTTAAGGTTTTCAAACACCAGTCAGCTCGCTAAGGCGAACTTCGCCGGTTTACTCGTTTTAAGCTTTAAAAGTTTGTTTTTAAGTTCCATTTTGCACAAATAAATATTCGTTTAGACTCGGACCTTGAAATTTTGTACAAACCATATTTTGACAGTAAGGAATTTTATAAAATTTTTCCAGAATTAATTTTTATATCTAAAATTTATTTAACTATTTTTAAACGTCATTTAAACACCAAATATGACGAAAATACTAAACGACCTTCGAAAAATCCCAAATTTTTCTGGGATGACCCCTGTCACCCACATAGTTCCCTGTAATTTTTCCAGAACCAAAAACTTATTTTTCATGCCATTTTTACCAAAACCGAGCTAGAAATCCCTAGAACTCGTTTTACCGAAAAGCCTACTTAGACTTCTCCAATGAACCTGAAATTTTGTGTGTGAATTTTATATGTTATAAAAAGCTTATCTTAAATTTCCAGAATTTTTCATGATGTTTAGCTATTTTTCACCATTTTTGGCCAAAACCGAGCATTAAATTCACCAAATATTCATCCTTTATCCAAAATTTATCAAAAATTCACAGATCTCATATTTTCATGTGTAGATCATCTCTGTGAAATTTCGTGACCCAACTCTAGGTCTATCACAATCTGTCCAAAATAACCAAATCATACGAAAACCGAACTACTTTGTGTTTTCTAGCGTTAGATCGCAAAGATCTTGGTTTCTAGCCTTTGCTAGCCACTAGATACAACACTTACAAGCACAACAACACCACACCAAGCAAGTTATACCCACAATCAAGCCATTTCTTTCATGGTTTCGATTAAAACATCAAAACAAAGATTTTGACCGTAAAAATTCGTTTTTGACTCTTTTAGCTACTTTCTTGGACCAAGATCCTTTGTATAACTTGTATACATCACTTGATCCTCCAAGAATCGGTTTCATCTCGGGTTTTCACCCATTTTTCATTTGAAACCTCATTTTCTCAAGATTATGGAATCAAAACTAAGAATCAACCATTAAAATCATGTTTATACCTTGAGAATCTTGTTAGAAATCAAAGGTTTGGATGAATGTGCAGAGGGGTTGAGAGGATTTTGGGAGAAAGATTGGAGAAAAAAGAAAAATGAAGGTGTTAGTGTGTGTAGCATGGACCGATCGGTCCATGTAAGGTTAGTGGGGGGGGGCCCACATCTCCAACCATGGCCACACATTCGGATTGTGTAATCCGGATAATGTTGTGGATAATCTGGTTCAGTTCGTTTTTCGGTTAAACATTTAATTCCGCTCAAAACGAGGCCAAAACGGTCGTTTTTCGGCTTAAAAATGAAATTTATATAAAACTGATTTAAAAACTTTAAAAACTTAAACCATGACGTTTATTGACTCAACACATCATATTGTCGGTCATTGTGCATCTTTTTCGGCTTGATCGATCGTCTCTTGCTTGGTTTGATGTTAAAGGTTTCGTTTAACGTACCGACGTACTAATAAATCGAAATCCTTTTTCTGTGCTATAATTCACTTATCCCGAAGCCTTAATACTTCGTAAACCTTACTAAACATCATATATTTCATCTATGACGTAATCCCCGATTCGTTCGGGTTTTAATAACCGTTCATCGGTTAATCGTAATTCTAATACGACTAACTGTTCATTCGAGTATAATTCGTACTGTGAATCTTATATACTCGTATAAACATATTATAATTCATATATTCAGTATTGGATAACACGTAAATAGTATATTCGGGCTAGGGTATACCTGAATTTGCCGGAATCGTTACATTCCCCCCCCCCCCCCCCGTTATAAAAATTTCGTCCTCGAAATATTACGCGTCAACTACTTCCTTTTGAGGAAATAGGTGGGGGTATTTCTTCCGAAACTCGTCCTTTCGTTCCCATGTATATTCTGGGCCTCGTTGCGAGTTCCATCTAACTTTGACCAACGAGATCTTATTGTGTCTAAGTTGCTTGATTTTCCCGTCTACTATTTCTATGGGCTCCTCTACAATGTTGAGCTTATCATTTATTTGAATACCCTCTAAAGGTAACACCGATGTCTCATCCGACAGACACCTTTTCAAGTTCGACACGTGGAACACGTTGTGAACTGCACTCAGTTCATCAGGCAGTTCTAATCGGTATGCTACTGGACCGATTTTTGCAATAATGTCGAATGGTCCAATGTATCTAGGGGCTAACTTCCCCGCCTTTCCAAATCTGACTACTCCTTTCCAAGGTGATACTTTCAAATACACTTTATCACCTTTCTCAAATGATAACGGTTTTCTATGGGTATCGGCATAACTCTTCTGCCGATCCCGTGCGGCCTTTAGATTGTTCTTAATTTCAAGGATTTTGCTGGTCGTTTCCTTAACCAGATCTGATCTAATAACCTGTGCGTCGCCCACTTCAGTCCAGCAGAGTGGTGATCGGCACTTCCGTCCAAACAATGCTTCGTAAGGTGTTGCCTTTATACTGCTATGGTAACTGTTATTATAGGAAAATTCAACGAGTGAGAGATGTTGATCCCAATTTCCCTTAAAATCCAGTACGCATGCACGAAGCAAATCCTCCAGGGTTTGAATGGTCCTCTCAGACTGACCGTCGGTCTGAGGGTGGTAGGCTGTGCTTAAATTAATACGCGTTCCAAGCGCTTCTTGCACAGCTTGCCAAAGCTTGGAGGTGAAATGGCTATCCCGATCAGAGATGATTGAGATGGGTATCCCATGACGGGACACAATTTCATTTATATAAATCTGCGCAAGTCTCTCAGTGTTATAATTTTTTCTAATCTGGATAAAATATGCCGATTTGGTTAATCGATCCACGACTACCCAAATTGCATCTTGTCCTCGGGACGTCTTGGGGAGGTGTGTCACAAAATCCATCGTGATCTGCTCCCACTTCCATTCGGGAATTTCCGGTTGTTGTAACATTCCCGATGGTTTCTGGTGCTCCGCCTTAACCCTCGCACACGTCGTACACTTGCCGACGTATGTGGCTATATCCTTTTTCATACCCGGCCACCAGAAGAACTCCTTCACATCCTTGTACATCTTATCCGAACCCGGATGTATGGAATATTTTGATTTATGCGCTTCGTTCATGATCAATTCACGAAGATCATGGAGGGTCGGGATCCAAATCCGATTTTTGAAGTAGAGAATTTCGTCCTTGCGCTGTTCGAAATTCTTCTCGTTACCGAAAAGTCCCTCTTTTTCCAATTGTTCCTCTTCCAACGCCTCGCGTTGAGCGACTCGAATCAAATCCGAAAAGTTCGACTGGACTATCATCCCCAGCGCTCGCACTCGCAATGGCTTAATCCGATCCTTCCTACTCAAGGCATCGGCTACGACGTTAGCCTTGCCGGGGTGATAACGGATGTCACAGTCATAGTCGCTTAATAATTCGACCCATCTTCGTTGTCTCATATTCAGTTCTTTCTGATCGAATATGTGTTGCAAACTTTTATGATCGGTGAAGATGGTGCACTTTGTACCGTAGAGATAATGTCTCCAGATTTTAAGTGCGAAGATAACTGCTCCCAGTTCTAAGTCATGAGTGGTGTAATTTTTCTCGTGTATTTTTAACTGTCGAGAAGCATAAGCTATGACCTTATTATTTTGCATCAACACGCATCCTAACCCTCTCCGGGATGCGTCACAATACACGACAAAACCATCGTCTCCGTCGGTGAGACTTAAGATCGGCGCTTGGCACAATCTTTGTTTTAGCGTTTGAAACGCCGTTTCCTGCTCTTCACCCCATTCATACTTTCGATCTTTTTGGGTCAGAAGGGTTAAAGGTTGGGCAATGCTGGAAAAGTTCTCTATAAATCGACGATAATATCCAGCTAAGCCTAAGAATTGGCGGATTTCCTTTGGCGATTTAGGCGCTTGCCAACTCTTAACTGCTTCAACCTTACTTGGATCAACGTGTATTCCTTGATGGTTTATAACGTGTCCAAGGAATTGCACTTCTTGCAACCAGAAGTTACACTTGGAGAATTTTACAAACAACTTCTCCTGATTTAGAAGCTCTAAAATTAATCTCAAGTGTTGCTCGTGCTCTTCTTTACTCTTCGAGTAAATCAAAATATTGTCAATAAACACGATGACGAATTTATCGAGGTAGGGTTTACAGACTCGATTCATGAGATCCATGAATACTGCTGGCGCATTTGTTAGCCCGAAGGGCATAACTAAGAACTCGTAATGGCCGTAGCGAGTCCGGAATGCGGTTTTTGGGATATCCTCCTCCTGGATTCTAACCTGATGGTATCCCGATCTAAGATCTATTTTTGAGAAGTAGCTCGCACCTTGTAGCTGGTCGAACAGATCATCGATTCGGGGGAGAGGATACCTATTTTTGATTGTCAACTTGTTCAGCTCCCTGTAATCAATGCACATTCTAAGGCTTCCGTCCTTCTTTTTCACGAATAGTACCGGTGCACCCCACGGGGAATAACTAGGACGTATAAATCCTTTATCCAACAATTCTTGCAATTGGTTGGATAATTCTTGCATCTATGATGGTGCAAGTCGGTAGGGTGCTTTAGCAACAGGGCCAGCTTGAGGTAATAGATCGATTCTGAATTCGACCTGTCGGGTTGGCGGTAATCCAGGAAGTTCTTCTGGGAAGACTTGTGGAAATTCGCGTACCACTGGAATATCGTCCACCCGTTTTTCCTCAGAATCAGTGGCCGTCAGGCTCGCTAGATACACCACACATCCCTGACGTATATATTTTAACACTTTGAGGTGGGATATAAATGGTATCATGGTGCCGGATTTTTCTCCTTGCACTAATACCTCCTCGTCATCCGACACCCAGATCTTGACGATTTTCTTTTCACAGTTTATTTCTACCCTGTTACGTGCTAACCAATCCATTCCCACTATCACGTCAAAACTACCCAATTCTACCGGTAACAAGTCAATCAGAAAGGATTGTTCGTTCAGAATAAAAGGGCAATTCCGAACTATCTGATTAACTATCATGGTTTTACCGTTAGCGACTTCTACGGTGTAAGATTCTATGGTTTCACCAATAGGAAGGTTTGCTATCGAAAGGAATCTAACGGAGACAAAACTTCTATCGGCGCCTGTATCAAATAATACAGAAGCGTAATGATCAGAGACGAGGAATGTACCTGTCACTACGCTGGGGTCCTGGCGTGCCTCGTTCGCCCCCATCACGAATGCTCGGCCTCGCGCCGGATTGGACGACGAAGCCTGACCCGCGGGTTGCCGCCCATTTCCTCCGTGGTTCAGCTTCGGACAGTTTTTCTTGAAGTGATCTGTGCTACCGCATTCAAAGCAAGCACGACTGGTGGTCATCACTTGATTTCCTTGTGGGTTTTGTTGTCGGGCTGATTGGGTCCTAAATGGCTGCGCACGGATAGGTTGCGGTTGCCGGTTCAAGTTGTTTAGGTTTGTCCTACAGCTCGGTGCGTAGTGCCCAATCCTGCCGCACCGGTGGCACACCACCTCTTTGCACATGCCACCATGGTGGTAACCGCATTTCCCACACTTAGGAAACGTTCCCTTCTGCGGTTCTTGCCTTCCGCCCGAACTAGTCATGGCGTAGTTCTGGGCAGTGGGTCTAGCACGTTTACCTTGCTGCTTTTCCTGGGTCCTATGGTCATGTGAACTCCGCTTCCCCCCAGCGGACTCTCCTGCCACCTTCAGTGACCCGCTTCTTACGAAATCATACGTGACGATACCAGCTTGCGTCACCGCACCCTCATACGTCTGGTGTCCCCCAGAATTGACTATACTCCTTACAACTGGAGTTAGCCCCCAAATATAACGCTCCACCCTCTTCGACTCTGGGGTGACCAACCATGGTACCAATCGCGACAACTCATTAAACCGGTTCGTATAACCCAAATGGTCTGCCCCCTGCATTTCCAGGTTCCACAATTCATTTTCTAACTTTTGCAATTCGTTTTTCGGGCAGAAATGTTCCAGTACAAGAGCCTTGAGCTCCGTCCAGGTCATGCGGTTTGTCGCCGCCTGGCCCCGGGTCTGCACTATCGTGTTCCACCATGTCAAGGCATGGTCCGTGAATGTGCAGGCAGCATACTTAACAACACAATCCTCGGGGCAGTTGCTGATATTCACCAAGGATTCTATTTTCTCGATCCTTTTAACTAATCCATTTGGTCCTTCAGACCCGCTAAACTCTAGAGGTTTGCACAACATAAAGTCCTTGATCGAACATCCCCTGGATGCACGAATCGGTTCCGTACGGTTCGTCTCTACCGTAGGTATAGGGCCATTACTATCCGTAACGACCACCCTAGGCGGTGCGTCATTACTCGGAATCGTGTTATCATTCTGCGGAGGATTAGTATTTCGTTCCCCGTCATTATTGGTGGTCGTTTGATTGCTCGGAGGGGTTGGATTGGTCGAATTGTTAATACTGGCGGCGATGCGCGATACTATATCCGGTATCACCGCCTCCAACTGGCGAGCAATCAGACGGCTCACGTCCACTTCCGACAATTGGGCTGAACGTTTTGGTGCCATTCTACACAACATCAAGAAAATATATATAATCAATACAAGTTCCAATCATAAAACACAACAAACATTCCATTCATTAATAAACGTTAGTACATATTACACAAACATCCGTTCATATTACTTTCCTGTCACTATTACATTAGTTAAGTTTTCATACGTAGGGCCTATGTCGGCATCATCTCGACATAACCCGCAACGGGTCAGTGCTTGAATGATACCCAAAAGTATCTATACTGATATGCCCCAAAAGAGACCCACCCTAAGGGCCAGTGGTTGTATTATAACTAAACAAGATTCACTCCATG
Organism: Bidens hawaiensis; assembly: GCF_021521415.1. Classification (NCBI taxonomy): domain Eukaryota; kingdom Viridiplantae; phylum Streptophyta; class Magnoliopsida; order Asterales; family Asteraceae; genus Bidens; species Bidens hawaiensis. Next base: position 231,829 of record NW_027495810.1, on the reverse strand, counting down.
TTAGCATCACCACTAACTGCTTACACAGAGTATCAAAAAAATGGTCCCTGTCTATTCCCATCCCAAAACAACTAAACACAGTGGTAAACCAACCCCACCAATATCGCCACCAACACCACCAACACAGCCATCATAACCCGGACCCGCATCTCCATCCAGCCGAGCATCCATTGGGAGTATGAGCACTCCCTCTTCAGCTGGGCAATCGCATACTGATGGTCCAGTATGCAATCACCCAAGTACATCCTCCTCTGGACTCCCACCGTCAGGGCGGCGGAGTGCTCGTTCACCTGTTCGGTGAGCACTCGGAGCCAGGCCGCCGCGTCCCGTTCCTGTCTCGGAAGACCCCACACATGTGGAGCCGCAGGCTCGGGCTGAGAGCGGGAGGACTCGCCCCTGCGGGTAGCAGGTCTGGGTGGAGGCGAGATAGGTCGGACATGTGGGATACTGATCCGCGCCGTGAGGCGAGGTCCGAATCCGGGGGGTGCAGGGGCGGCCTGTGGTGCGGGTGGGGTCGGGGATCTGGCAATCCTAGCTGGGGAGGACTGGCCGGAACTCCTAAGGCTAGCCTCGCTAGGCTCTGTGCTAGATGCTACGAGTGGGCTCCCAGAGTCCCCGGAGCAGACCTCCTCCGGGTCCTCCTCAATCGACAAACTGGGGGTTCTTGACATTTTACCTGCACACAAATTAACAAACATATAGTTCTTTCCATAGTGTAAATCATAATCAAATTAATATACACTTACTTATACAACTTGACCACATAACAATATTATCACATATTTGCACGTATGTTGCCAATTTTACCTATTAAAGTCCCCCGTGACTTTCCATGAATTCCCTCGTGCAGACAAGTCTGTTATTATGTTCCGGGCCATAATAACCCACTTGTCCATCCAAGTTCATCCCGATCTCGTCACAATATATTATTAGTTGATATTCAGATCCTATAATACTTGAGCTACTGGTTATATTTTAGGTATCTTTTAAAGACATCCTAATTCTTTATAACCAATGGCTCTGATACCAAGTTCTGTAACACCCCGTAACCGCAGCGGAAACGTACACGGGATGCAACAGACACATCTGATATCAACAGCATTGTTTATAAAGAAAACACCACTACGTTAATTTAAACGTATTACATTGTTCTGAGTTTCATAACCATCTAAGCGTTATAACATAAGTGTTACCGATAGTACATTAACATATTTAATGCCAAATATAGATCTCTAGACTTCCACAAAATAGCACACAGCATCGAACACATATCACTCATTCCAATTTGAGTGTACCTAGAAAGCATGTAAAGAAAACGGGTCAACTACGAATAGTTGGTGAGTTTCACTAATTTAAATAAACCATGACAAATCATTATAAAAATCATAAATAAGCGATGTAATTATACTGAGTTCACAAGTGAAAACTCTGTTAACCCCGAAACACATCAAATTACTCCTGGGGACACTATTAACCCAGAAACATATCTAATAACCTCTGGGGACACTGTTAACCCAGAAACATATTTAAAAACCTCTGGGGGCACTGTTAACCCAGAACATTTCCAATATCCTCTGGGGACAATGTTAACCCAGAAATACATTTAATAACCTCTGGGGACACTGTTAACCCAGAACACTGTTTCGGGCCTTACAATATTAGCAACTCAGTTAATTACCATCTTAATACATTACCGTACGATTTCCGTACAATAAACATTATATAAATACATTCGTTTCCATGCGATTAGCATGTACTTAAACACTTTGATAGAAACATGCTTTCCGCCCCGGGAAAATATTTAAAACAGTTCAGTAAAAAGGGGCTCGTGAAAACTCACCTTCTTGTGAGCAAGATGTACTACGGTGCACGGCTACTGGTACAGATCTGTAATACGATCCCCCAAATCGTTACTACACAATTTCTATCAATATAACTTAAATTCGTGTTAACCGGTACGTCTGGGGACACTGTTAACCCAGTACCGTACACGATCCGGGGACAATGTTAACCCCGAAATACTTTTCAGGACTTAGATTGTGATATCACCTAGAGTTCTTTAGTCAAGACTACCGTTAGTTTGTTTTCTCGTTTTGCGTGCCTAGCACGGTTATCCGTCTTTATGTTTACAAAAATAAGTTTGACCACACACGACCCGAAAATAGTTATTATTGATATTTTCATTAAAGTGGTGAAATTAGAGCTCGGTTAGACACCCCGTTTGGCCGCGGGGCCCGTTTCCGTCTTTAATACACCGGAAACGGTTAAATCGGGTAAAATTACCCAAATCATCCGAATTATTTTCGGATGATTTATTTTTACTTGATTAACTTAGTTTCATAAAAATCATCCATTTTTAAGGTTTTCAAACACCAGTCAGCTCGCTTAGGCGAACTCCGCCGGTTTACTCGTTTTAAGCTTTAAAAGTTTGTTTTTAAGTTCCATTTAGCACAAACAAATATCCGTTTAGACTCGGACCTTGAAATTTTGTACAAACCATATTTTAACAGTAAAGAATTTTATAAAATTTTTCCAGAATTAATTTTTATATCTAAAATTTATTTAACCATTTTTAAACGTCATTTAAACACCAAATATGACGAAAATACTAAACGACCTTCGAAAAATCCCAAATTTTTCTGGGATGACCCCTGTCACCCAAATAGTTCCCTGTAATTTTTCCAGAACCAAAAACTTATTTTTCATGCCATTTTTACCAAAACCGAGCTAGAAATCCCTAGAACTCGTTTTACCGAAAAGCCTACTTAGACTTCTCCAATGAACCTGACATTTTGTGTGTGACTTTTATATGTTATAAAAAGCTTATCTTAAATTTTCCAGAATTTTTCATGATGTTTAGCTATTTTTCACCATTTTTGGCCAAAACCGAGCATTAAATTCACCAAATATTCATCCTTTATCCAAAATTTATCAAAAATTCACAGATCTCATATTTTCATGTGTAGATCATCTCTGTGAAATTTCGTGACCCAACTCTAGGACTATCACAATCTATCCAAAATAACCAAATCATACGAAAACCGAACTACTTTGTGTTTTCTAGCGTTAGATCGCAAAGATCTTGGTTTCTAGCCTTTGCTAGCCACTAGATACAACACTTACAAGCACAACAACACCACACCAAGCAAGTTATACCCACAATCAAGCCATTTCTTTCATGGTTTCGATTAAAACATCAAAACAAAGATTTTGACCGTAAAAATTCGTTTTTGACTCTTTTAGCTACTTTCTTGGACCAAGATCCTTTGTATAACTTGTCTACATCACTTGATCCTCCAAGAATCGGTTTCATCTCGGTTTTTCACCCATTTTTCATTTGAAACCTCATTTTCTCAAGATTATGGAATCATAACTAAGAATCAACCATTAAAATCATGTTTATACCTTGAGAATCTTGTTAGAAATCAAAGGTTTGGATGAATGTGCACAGGGGTTGAGAGGATTTTGGGAGAAAGATTGGAGAAAAAAGAAAAATGAAGGTGTTAGTGTGTGTAGCATGGACCGATCGGTCCATGTAAGGTTAGTGGGGGGGGCCCACATCTCCAACCATGGCCACACATTCGGATTGTGTAATCCGGATAATGTTGTGGATAATCTGGTTCAGTTCGTTTTTCGGTTAAACGTTTAATTCCGCTCAAAACGAGGCCAAAACGGTCGTTTTTCGGCTTAAAAATGAAATTTATATAAAACTGATTTAAAAACTTTAAAAACTTAAACCATGACGTTTATTGACTCAACACATCATATTGTCGGTCATTGTGCATCTTTTTCGGCTTGATCGATCGTCTCTTGCTTGGTTTGATGTTAAAGGTTTCGTTTAACGTACCGATGTACTAATAAATCGAAATCCTTTTTCTGTGCTATAATTCACTTATCCCGAAGCCTTAATACTTCGTAAACCTTACTAAACATCATATATTTCATCTATGACGTAATCCCCGATTCGTTCGGGTTTCAATAACCGTTCATCGGTTAATCGTAATTCTAATACGACTAACTGTTCATTCGAGTATAATTCGTACTGTGAATCTTATATACTCGTATAAACACATTATAATTCATATATTCAGTATTGGATAACACGTAAATAGTATATTCCGGCTAGGGCATACCTGAATTTGCCGGAATCGTTACAATAATCTTAGCGAAACACCCCCTGATTCGTTAACATCCCCTAACGAATCAGGAGGGAATACATTACTTGGCTAGTTCTCTAACATCCCCTAGCGAACTAGCCTTTAACTTAGCGAACTAGATAATAATAAACATTAATTATTACATTAATTAATAAACAAAAACGTTAACGATAAATACAAAGACTCTAGACGCAAAACCGTGCACTAACAATCTTACTCACCTTTTTATAGTTGAACCACTTAGCAATATCGGCATCAGTTTTATGACTTCAAGTGATTTGCATACGGTATCAGCTGCCTGTTTACCCTTAGAAGCCTTTACCAAATCATCCTCAGCAGCTTTAAATGTTTACTCATCGAATACTGGGGCACCTTGATCAACATTTGTGTGTTGAAACAGGTCAGGATACTCCTCAGCAGTGACGTCTTCCATCTCAACATCCTCGTCTTCATAAATAAAATCCGTATTCATTTGAATAGACGGATCATTTATTATTCCTTCCTCATTCACCACCTCAATGTCAGGCACTGTCTCTAACATGGTTAACTGTTCATCATTCAATCCTAGCAGTATGGAAATCTGCTCTCGTGTCAGAGACCTATCAACAAACTGACCAACCTCGATCTCATTCCTGTTTACCACACTTCTAACCACCCCCGATCCATCCACAAATATGACCGTATCAACTTCAATCCTTTCAATTGGCTTAACAGCAGTTGAATCATGATACACAACAACATGTTTACCCGAGTCATCACCGCCACTTGTACCAGTACCGGAAGATGAGCCGTGCGCTTGTTTAGGCTCACCTCCTACACCAGATTCGTCGGGATCTTGATCATCATTCTTGAGTTTCTTTAAGGCATCCTCTTTGCAAGTCAACAGCAAGATTAGATCCTCTTGTTCCTTCATTTTCACTCCTGAGACTCAACAATCGCACGTAGCGCTTTAGTCTCCATTTGACAAAATGAAATATAACTCATCATCCGTCTTTGATTCTCTATAAGGCGTTCTTGATTCTGACGGTCAGCAGACATCTGGTTTTCATACAGATGAAGAAGATTTAATAGCATATTTGTCTGACGGTTTGGTGGCAAGTTATACAGGGATGGATGAACTGGTTGGATCGGTCCTTGAGGCCGAGTAATTCTCATAAAAGAGACATCACTAGAAGGAGGAGGAAGAAGAGGAGGCCTCATGGACGGTGTTGGAGGAATAGTAGAAGATGTAGTAGGAGGCCTTGGTATTTCAGACAAAGCCATATGTGGAATCAAACCAAGCCTTTCAAGAGACACCATCGTCGTCGTTAATGTGTGCGTCGGAGTGCTAGTAGTGAGCGGCACTGCCTGACGTTGTGAAATAGTCAGACGAGACGGTGGAACACCGATAATTACACCAGCCCCGGCTGATACACGTCTCTTCTTTAATGGCTCTCCAGTTGCCACTTCTTTCCCTTTTCTCTTCCTTTCTCGTTGAGCTGCAATAGTGGCAGCTAATGCAGCATTTACTGCATCTTGTTGCTCTTGAAAAGCAGCATCACTAGCACCACCATGTCCACCATCACCACCATCATTACCATCATCATTATCATCGTTCCCACCTTCTCCCCCCTCACGCTCGAAATCAGAGTCATCGTGGATCCAGCGTTCATTGGGAGGACATACATAATTAGGATTAATGATATGACCAATCATACGTTTATCCCGTGGCCTCTGCATACGGTAAATATTCATTCTACGTACAGTGTCAGCTGTCGTGTGTTCCAAAGGAAGCATATTATCCACCGAAGTTTGATCAATAACCAAGTTTGGTATCAAATCATGAATTATCAACTGCAAGAATTGAGGATACATTAAAAATTTCTTCGTTTGAGTCGTTTGCTGGACTTGCTCTTTCAAATGATCAAACACCATTTCCGAGAAGTTGAATGGTTTATTGAGAAAGAGTGCAACAAACGCCGATTGTAGACTACTGCGGCATTCATCAAATCCACCTTTACGACCACCCATGCAATGAATCAGTATATGTAACAGATACTTGTAAGGCGGGCACAGGCCATTCTTGTTAAGCATGGACTTTTCAACATTTCTACCATAACGAACACGTGTAAATAAACCCTTGATCAATCTCTTTTCAAACTCACTTGGGTTATTATCGTTTTCCCCAAACCTAAGCACTCTTCTAATCACCGCAACATCCATAGTGATAGGAATTTGATTGATTGTTGCTCGAATTTGATTCTCGGCTTCAACAAATTCAGCAGTATTCCAGAACTGCCTGATAATACTCAGATAGACCGTAGGTCTGGCAGTAATGGTATAATGTATTACTGATCGTCGTAGAAATGCCAGAATATCTCCAAAAGTGGCTACGTCAGCAACATCCGAATTAACATAAGCACATATGTTGTGCTTCTTATCATATGATAGCAATTGAAACTCTTGTTGTTCCTGAGGTTGTTGTTCTTGTTTCCCTTGATCAGCAACTTGCGAATCTTGATTCAATTGATCAGCCATTTTTCTGAATAAATCAGAACGAGTATAAGTAAAATGAAGGTGTAATATACATTTAGCATTTATATATCTATTTATCTATAGATGATGTATTTAATTTTATATGTCGTGTGTAATTAATATATTTATGCGTTTAAACGGTTGGAATAATTCATTAATTACAAAAGTTACTTAAATTTAATTAACTAATGTAAAATGAAATGTCATTCGTGTGAATATCAATCTGATTAGTTACACACTTGTAACGACTCAATTGATTCGCTATCAGGTAAATATATTAACGAAATAGACTTAGCGAGTTACTATTCAAAGGAACGAACTAGGCCCTAGTTCGTTATAAGTTAACGAATTCAAATCTGATTCGTTGATTAACTTATTCGCTAAGCTAGTTCGCGTGTTTTATTAACGAATTGAACACTAAATAGTTTCAATTCGCTAACAATAACGAATGGTCAATCCAGACTTAATATTTGACACTCATAGTCAAAGTCAAAATTAAATTATGAACACTGAGAGTCAACAACATGAACCCAGTATCAATTCATCCATAATCATAGTTGGATAACCGAATCAACAGTCGTAGCAAACTCGGAAATACAATACGAAGCACATGATGTTGAGATGGAGGCTCAATACCATGAAATAAATTAAGTTTAATCGGAGTTTTAACATAGCCTAAAACCCTGAAAACATAAACATTCAATCGACCCGGCAAACAAGAATCAATCTTTGATTCAAGTCTACCCAGGGTATTGGAATCACATTCCGACCATAATGAAATCAAAATAAACTATAATAACATAGTATGATGTCGATTAAGCAGTGGTTTTAAAAACCCCTAAACCCTTATCACAAAATTGCATAATTAGTCTATCAACACAGTGTCATTTTTGACGAAAATCACAAAGAAGTGATTATCTTTATCTTATCAACACACTGGTATGATCAAAAGTGTGAATTTCAAAGGTCGAGAAAATCAGAAAAATTTGAACAGAGTGACAGTATGTATAAAGAAGAAATAGGAACAGTGAAGGATAACTCGTTTTACTCTTGTCCTTTATACACAGTCCTTGAACGTTTTCTAACATACAAATCAGACTGATTCGCTATGAATTTGAACTAACGAATTAGCTAATTCGTTCGTCAAATTCCTCACGTAGTGTAGCGAATTAGATTTGATTCGTTGTTTGATTCGTTAAATATGCCTAACGAATTAAAAGTGGTTTGTTACAGAGTGCGGAAGCGAATTAGGTGAGCGAACTAGAAAGTAGTTCGCTAAAGAACAACCTAATTCGTTATCCATACTTAACGAATTAAAGTTTATTTAATTTTAACTTAAATAATTAAATAAAAAATTTAATTTACTTAATAAATAAAATAAATAGAGTTTATTTAATTAACTTACGGGGATTACCGAGGCCGTTTATCTCGATAATCAATTAAATTAAAACGTTTCACGTTTTCAAAACATAACTTAAAGAAAAATTAAATAATATGTAAAGTAAAAAAGATAAAATATTTTTGGTATTTTGTAAAAAAGATAAAGAATGTATTTACACAAATATCCGAACTTTAGAAAAAAAATAGACAATCTTTTTGTGTTTTTTTTTATATGATTTTTCAAAAGCAGTACATATTTTTGTGGTTTTGTTGAGTTTGAGCAGAGAATCATATTGACCAAAACGCCCTTCTATCACAGTTTTATATTTCAGCGATATTATGACTGGCGTTAAGTCGATCATTGATATTGTTGTCCACTTAAATCTTATAACAAACCTTCGAGCATTTTTGTGATATGATTTATGATTCAATTAGCGCACAGAATATCAGAAACTATCAGCCCCTAATCTCGGTTCAAGCTTAATTTGATTTTTGCCAAATCACCCCAACTTGACTTAAACCATTATAGTGTTGATCAAAATTTTGAATACCAATTGTGAAATTTTGAGCAATGCATCAAGTTTCCTTTACTATGAGTGAGTATGCATGAGTCCATCTTTCGGCTTACATACATTGTATCCCCTGGGGTTCGTTTCTTATTGGTATTGAGACGCGCGCAAGGGAGGAACAATTGTATGACTAACAGCGGATTTTGATCAAGTCAGTAATTTGGATTGTACGAAGTACAGCAGTGATCAAATTTAATGACTTTGGGTTTGCTCTAAAAGCGAGTGAAATATTCATGCATATGAATACCGAGATGATTAAGCCGCTTAAAGACTCAAATTGTCCCGAATTCTAACGCTTGTTATTTGCTTTATTCTGTTTTTGGGTGATCAACAACTATAAGGCTTGAGTATGACCGGTTATTACATTTCTGCCATCCTCACCGAGACTTTTGCTACAGACTAACACCTCTTTCAATTTGGCTTTACTTTAGATTTATATCACTTACTTTACTCTAACAGCTTGTTTAAGACCTATCAATGCACCAATTATTAAGCACACAGTCTTTTAAGCTTATTTCTTACTGGATTTGGGGTCAAATAATCAATGTACTATCATTTTCTCTTTTTGCTTCAAAAACTCAAAATTTTGATGAGCATAAAACAAAATGAATTTAATTTCCCCAGTTAATTTAAGTTCATAAATTAATGGCTATCCTATCCATCTACACGTAGAGAACGGGACCAAAATATGCAAGCACGCTTCACAAACTTAAATAACTAACTAAATTTTCAGCGAGAAAATAAAGTAGAAAGCTTAACGAACGCCCCAAGTACTATCCATTTGTCAGGTAAATAGCTAACCCGAAGATTTACAAGAAATTATCAGGACCAAACATATACAAGTATATGTCCTTCAAAATAGAAGCAAATGACATAATTTTCAGCGAACATAAGCAAAATCTTTTTTGGTTTTTCTCTTTACAAACTTAAAAACACAATCTTTTTGTTTTTTCGGATTTTTATTTATAAACAAGAAAGTCACATTCTTTTTGGCTTTTTCAAAAATTTTCTGTACAAACGGAAATCACAATCTTTTTGGTTTTTCAAATTTTAAGATGTTTTTGGTTTTTCATAATTTTCTAATGTTTTTGGGTTTTATCTATACAAACGAAAAGCACACTATTTTTGTATTTTCCAAGATTCACCCCCTAAAACCTAAAACAAAATAAAATTTAAACTAGAACAGACTAAAATAAAAGATAATCATCCTAATTTTAGAATCTCAGCAAGGGTCTTCAATCCATTTAAACCAAGCAAAAATTGAAAATGTGTTTTATCAAAGGCTTTGGTAAATAGATCGGCTTTCTGAAAATCAGTATATACTTTCTCAAGGTCAATTAATTTCTTTTCATAGCAATCCCGTATGAAATAATATCGAATTTCGATATGTTTCGTTTTAGAATGTTGTACGGGATTCTTGGTGATACTAATAGCAGCAGAATTATCAACAAGATGGGAGTAGTAAGAAACTTCAAACCGTAGTCGCGAAGATGTTGTTGTATCCACAAAACCTGGGAACAGCAACTCGAGGCTGCAACATACTCAGCTTCAGCGGTTGAAGTGGAGACCGTTGTCTGCTTCTTAGACTGCCAGGAAACAAGCCGGCTTCCTAAGAATTGACATCCCGCTGTAGTAGACTTCAAATTGATCTTGCATCCCCCATAATCTGAGTCTGAATAAGCGGTAAAATCAAAATTATCATCCTTGGGGTACCATAACCCGATGTCAGGATTGCCCCTTAGATATTGCAGAATATGCTTGACCGCTGCCAGGTGAGTCACTTGGGAACTAGCTTGGTACCTAGCACATAAACAAACAGCAAACATTATGTCGGGTCGAGAAGCAGTTAGATACATTAAAGAACCAATCATAGCACGATAGAGGGTCGGATCAACGGTATCCTCCAATTCATCCGGTGATAAATTGTGACCCATGGGAAGATGAGTAGAAGGTATTTTTCCTGCGGTAGTCGTGAATCGGCTCAAGACGTCGTTCACATATTTTGTCTGATGAATGAAGATTCCCATCGCAGACTGATGAACCTGCAACCCTAAAAATAAATTTCTCTCCCATCGAACTAATCTCAAACTTGGTTTGTATTGACTACTCTAACTCCTTACACAACGTGTCATTTGTTGACCCAAAGATTATGTCATCAACATAAATCTGAACGAGGAGAAGATCATCACCAATATTCTTATAAAACAGAGTGCAGTCGACAGTTCCACGTTTGAAACCATTATCCGTCAGATGGTCGGCGAGCGTACCATACCAAGCTCTCAGGGCTTGATGTAGACCATATAATGCCTTGTTTAATCGGTAAACACGGTCAGGATAATCAGGATCTTCAAAACCTGGAGGCTGTAAAATGAACACTTCCTCATGAAGTTCACCATTAAGAAAAGCACTCTTGACATCCATTTGATAAATTTTAATATTCTTGTAAGCAGCATATGCCAGAAAGATTCGAATCGACTCTAATCTTGCAACTGGAGCATATACTTCAGTATAATCAATACCCTCTTGCTGATGAAAGCCTTGAACAATTAATCGTGCCTTGTTTCTCACAATTACCCCACGGTCAACTTTCTTACACTTACATACCCACTTAGTCGAAATTGCTTTCTTGACTCTAGCAGGTTTATCGATAAGATCCCAAACACCTAAACGTGCAAATTGCTGTAATTCTTCTTGCATGGCTTCTACCCAATAAGGATCTTGAAGTGCCACACGAGGAGTCGTTGGCTCAACTTGAGATAGAAAACAAATGAATTTAGAAACATTTACAATCCCAGACAAGTGTAAGTCAGCATATGCACATAAGACATTATTTTCACTTGAAGTAGCAACTTGATGTCGTGTTTGAACTCCCACATGAAGTTCTCCAATAAAGTTTTCTTGTGGACGGTAATTATGAATCCTGAGAGTAGGATTCTCAGAAACAGCAACATTTTCAAATAAATTAGTGTAATGTTCACCCAATTCAGGAGATGAAACATCACAATCAAGTTCAATAACTTGATCCTCAACTGCATTATCATCAGATGAAGTAGAAGCATTATCATAATGAACAGGAGACTCATTATCAGGTTCTTCAGTTGGAGAAACAATTGGAGCTTCAACATCATTTGAACTTGCAAACCTTGGAATTTCCAAATGTTCTTCAAAATAAGCACGAACTAAATCTTCATCTGGATGATCGGTTGTTGGAGTAAAAGAATTAAATAAGCCATCATAGTCAAACATCCAGTCGGGACCTTTTCCTTGAGAAGGAGTAGTATGCTTTTGACAGTTCACATGGTACCATTCTTCAACACAACCGGACATAAAGTTAAACATTCTTTTCTTAGGTGACGCATAACCCAAGAAATAACCCTCAATGGCTTTTTCATCAAACTTTCCCAAATCCTTTTTCAACATAGTACAAGGACAACCAAATGGTTCCAAGTACTTTAAATTAGGTTTACGATTATTCAATAATTCATAACTTGTCTTTTTGAGTCTTTTAATAGTTACAACACGATTGAGTGTATAACAAGCAGTATTCACTGCCTCATTCCAAAACTGGACAGGAAGCTTTGAATCAGCAAGCATCGTTATAGCAGCTTCAATCAATGTTCTATTCTTTCTTTCAGCTACACCGTTCTGTTGTGGTACATATGGGGCACTGTATTCTCGATGAATCCTTTTTTGTATACACAAGAAATCTAATACGGTATTTTTAAATTCAGTACCATTGTCACTTCGAATTCTCCTCACTTTCAGTTTGTATAGTGATTCGATCTTAGTGATTAGGTTTTGAACAAGACCCGGCGTTTGATCTTTTGAGCTCATAAACAAGACCCATGAATATCGTGAATAATCATCTGTAACTACTAGGTAATACCAGTCTCCAGAAATACTCGCACTATTCACTGGACCGAATAAATCCATATGAAGTCGTTCAAGTGGAGTATCAATGGAATTTAATAACTTAGATGGGTGCGGTTTCTTCTTCTGTTTGCTCTTCTTGCAAGCAACACAGTGATCAGATAATTTAAAATTCTTTAACGACGCACCCTCTACCAAATCATTTGCCATCAGGTAGTTCATCTTTCGAACATGTATATGACTCATTCTTCGATGCCAAAGAACGGAATCTTTCTCGGTTGCTTTCGAGACAAAACACGTTTCAATCGATGTAGATACTTTAGAATTCATAATCAAGATATAAATATCATTTGATCGAGGTGATCGCATGACAACCATGTCCTCGGGAATCACATAACCCGGTTTTAAAATCAGACACTCTTTATCTGTAAATACTGTAGTGTATTGCTTATCACAGATTTGCGACACACTCAATAAATTATGATCCACTTTATCACAATAGTTAACTTTCTCAAAAGTAATCTTCCCATTCGAAACATCACCTTCCTGTGTAATCATACCCCCAGAATTCCCAGCAAATGCCACATAACCCCCTTGAATATTTCTCACATTAGTTAAGAGGTCGAGATTCCCAGTAATATGACGAGAACATCCACTATCCATGATCCAGTTTTCACCAGAAATGGTCTTGGATGTACCCTACACACAAACAAAAATGATTAGTTCAAAAAGGCAGCCCAGGCCTCGGCCTTGGGCACCTTTTGGTTTTCTTGAGAAAAATTAACCTTAGTTGCATTCAATTGTTCTTCAGCAACTTGAGAATAAGTTACAGGTTTCTTAGACTTTCGTCTTAGATACGCAGCTTGAACTACATTTGAATTAACGTTTTTGCAGATTGGTTCGGTTGGAATAAACTTAGGTTTAGCAGAACCATGAGTTTCATTCGCATGAACAACTCTTCGAGGATGTATATTCGAGAACATAATATGAGTTTCACCTTCATGATCCTTCACAAGGACAACACTTACTGCATTTTCCGAGACAGCTAGGTACAAGTATAAGGGTTCTCCATCCACCAGCTTCATTAATGATGATGCCAAGGATAAGTAACCCTTCTAGGCTTTGAGCGCAGCCTCATGTTTCTCCGTCCACTCGAACTTTTTATTCTTTCTAAGGATATAATATAAATCCTTACATTTCTCCAAAGATCGAGAGATGAACCTATTCAAGGCTGCAATTCTTCCGGTCAACCTTTGTACATCGTTTGCATTCACGGGAGACTTCAGGTTGATGATGGCCTTTATCTGTTCCGGGCTAGCTTCTATACCCCTTTTAGTGACCATATAACCAAGGAACTTTCCCGCCTTAACACCAAAATGGCATTTAGATGGATTAAGTTTCATGTTATATTGGTCAAGGATATTGAATGCTTCTTCCAAGTCTTTAAGATGATCTTCGCCTTCATGGACTTGACAACAATGTCGTCTATTAGACTTCCATACTTTTCCCTAGTTGGTCTTTAAACATCATGTTGACTGTCATGTCTGAGTGCTTGAAGGAAAATGTAGATTTTTGTTGTTTGAGGAAGGATACTATATCCTCCTCAATGTTGGTCGATACTGTATCCTAGGAAAACTTTCACGTCTGGATCCTTAGGGTCTAAGGATATTTCTTGCAGGTCTTGATCTCAAGCTTCCAGTACATTTCGAAGATGTTGCTGTGGTTGCTATGCTATCGTTTTCTTGGCCGCTAGCTTCATGGACGAAGAGTAATAATTCTTAGCTTCCACTTGGTCTCCATCTATTCTTACTACTCCCCAAGGAGTTGGTAATTTGATACACTTAGTGATAGGTAGAGGCTACAGCCTTCATCCCGTGTAACCATGGCCTGCCAAGAATAACATTGAAACAAGACAAATTATCAATAACACAAAATTTTTTGTAAGAGTTTAACCCTTCAATGTATATAGGGAGTTTGATGTCCCCCACTGTTTTCTTGGTTTCACCACTATAACCAACTAGCACGGATGTTCGGGGAACAATTTCTGAATCTGGGATGTTCATCTTCTAGAGCACATCATATTGAATGATGTTAACTGAACCCCCCCCCCCCCCCGTCAACAAGGATATTACGCACGTAATGGTTAGCAATAAAAAGAGTTACAATCAAACCATCATGATGAGGATCCAGGATGCTTGATTTATCCTCTTCGTCAAAGAAGATTCTCTTATCAGTTGCTAAAGTAGTGGAGATGACTGGTCGTTCCCCATTCTCTAACTTTGTTTCTTTAGCGTGCCTCTTGGCTGCGGAGAAGGAAGTTCCACATATATCCGAGCCACCGGAGATGAAGTTGATGACTTATACGTCTGGTGGGGGGCGGAGTTGCTTTCGGCTAGACATCTTCAAAATCCTGGATTCTTGACTTTTTTCTTCCCAATAACTCTGTGAAATGGCCCTTGCTCAGGAGGTATCTAATTTCCCTCCTTAAACCAATGCAGTCATCAGTCATGTGGCCAAAATCCTCATGGAATACACACCATTTGGATTTGTCGTTGAAGGTCGTTTACTTCTCATTTTTCCGAGGCCACCTTGCTTTCTCTCCAAGATCCTTCATAGTACAAATTAAGCCATGAGTATCAACAGAGAAGCAATACTCGAAAATACTTGGGTAGTCCTCATCATCATCTCCTTCGTCAACTGCCCGGACGTTTTGGTTGTTGAACTTTGAATATGGCATTGAGTTTTTATTCCTGAATGAGGATCCTTGTTTCTGGTTAGGTGACTCTTGTTTCGTTGGAGCTCCTAACATTCTTGGATCTTCTTGTCATTCTCTAGCCTTATAAATCTGAGTGTCATGTTTCTGACTTCATCTAAAGTCCTGCATGGAGTCATCACAAGATCGTCATAAAATAGGGAGCCCCTTTGAAGTCCCATCTTGAATGCTTCAACAGCCGTATCCATATCAAGACTAGGGATCTCTAGGGCTTCCCTGCCAAACCTTGTAACAAAATCCCTTAAGGATTCATCATAAGTTTGGACAACTCTATATAAATCACTAGTTAACTTTTCAAATTTCCTACTACAAGAAAACTAGTTGTTGAACAAGTTAACTAAATGTGAAAAAGAAGTAACAGAGTATGGAGAAAGACTTAACAGCCATTTAAGTGCAGATCCTGTTAGTGTGGATCCGAAACCCTTGCATATATAAGCTTCCTTGAGTCTTTCAGGAATTGGATTGATCTCCATCATTTCCCTATACTGAGCCATGTGCTCTTCCGGATCAGTGGTCCCATCGTACACCTTCATATTGGGGGTTTGATGGGATCTACGCATCACATATCGGTGGAGCAAATCTGGACAGCTTATGGCTCCCTTATAGTTTTTCAGGGATTGGATGGACCACTCCTGGCACGCTGTAAATCATATCCTTGAGCATTTGATGTTCCTTAGCCATGGCCTGGTTGATACATGTATCCTGCATAGGACCAAGGTTAGTGTCTAAGGATATGTGATTATAAGTGTTACCTCTTTGTTGAGTGAATGTTGGTAGCCCAGAAGAATAGCATAGATAATAAGCATCTGCTATGGGAGTTTGTCCACCAGAGACAATGGTCTGCATGGGGATGATGTCTCCTTCATGGACCTTTAAAGACCTTTGATGTTGAATCCCTGAGGATCCCTAATTCTGCCAGAAGGATCCTTGAGGTTAGGAGTTGAAGGATCCTTGGTGATACAACCCAGAGGATCCTGGTTGAAGGAACGAGGATCCTTGAGTTGGTTGTCCCATGGATCCTGTCCATTGATAGTAGTATAGTTAATAAGGTTGAAAAATGATAGGAACTAATATGGATTATAGCACCAATTGCCCCACGGTGGGCACCAAATTGTTTTGGTCAAAAATCAGGTAAGGATCAAGTAACCAAATTTGTAATGTGAGGTCTAGTTCTTTTATGATAATAACGATTAGGTTATGATTGTAAACATATACACAAGGATTTGTTACGAGGAAAAGCCTTTGATCTTGGTCGGATCGCCGGCACAAAAACCCCGGGTGATGACAAATCGATCTATCACCACTTTATTAATCAAGAAATCGGGTTACAAGTGGTGGAGTTTATGATCAAAGATTACAAAGTAGCTATGTGTGTGTGTGAACTGCTTAGAGAGTTCTTGAGAGAGTGTTTATGAATGTCCGCCGTAAGTGCATGTATGTGACCTAATTTGATCATAAACTCAATATATAACTAAAATAAGAACTAACAAAAATGTCCTACAAATCCGCCACCTTCCCACTATCTACATCCACACCTTTTGACCATGTGCTAAACAAGTCAAGTAGCGAAATGTCAGGTGGACTAGGTCTTGTAGCCGTTACACTTACTAAATATCAACCTACACACAAGAAACAATCGTTAGGAATACCAATTACTGAGGATCCTTGATCCTGTCACAACTTCGGAGCTCTTCAGAAGGATAAATGAACTAGACTCGTCTTCAAGAATAACATATCCTCAGTACTTAATTATTTGTGACCTAACAATCTCTTTAGGTTGTATATCAAAATCCAAGATTGAATTGATATTTTGAAGTTATTACGGTTTTCCGGTAAGGTTTTATTTGATACTCTAATTTCTGATTATCATATTATTCCTTATTTCATTTACAATTATTTTTGTTTTCCGTTTTTGTTTGTATTTATATTAATTATAATATGATTTTCTTACGATCTATTTAGGTTCTATATCAAAATCGAAGATGCAATGGAGATTTTCCTTATTTTATTTTTCCGGTAACACGATTCAAATATTCCGGTTATAAATTAGAACATCAATTTTACATTTGTTTACATAATTCTAATCTTGCATAATTGGTAATTTATTTATTGTGGGATATTAATATTAATATTTAATTTTATCATTTCAGGTTATTATCCCCAACTTTATATAGCTAATTTCATCGATTGAGTATTTGTTGATAAGATTTCTTATTTTTTGTTTAATATTGTTGTATAATTTTGTTATTATTCATGTATTTATGTATTTTTCACAATTTATTTAATTTATTTGATTTTCATATTATCAATCTTATATTGTTGTTGGTCAAATTCTCTTAAATATATTTCAATCATTTTGATTTATTTGAAATTTAATATCATAGTCAATTAAATCACCAATGCCAACGCAATTTAAAGCATTATTATACTTTCCAATATTATCGTACTTTACATTTTAAAATAATACACATTTATTATGACATTTTAGAAACTGATTTTCCCCATTCGAATTCGGTTTCTCACCATTTATATGAAGTTTAAAAAAATATGTTATATACTTTGACTTTCACCAGTTATTCGAAAACCAAATTTTAATAAATTTTATCATTTCATAATTTTTCAATATTCATGCCTTAAATAAAAAAAATATTTTTAATAACCACTTCAAAATATTTCAAGTTATTATAATTTTAATGTCACTTTCAATTAAATCGATTAATATATTTATTCATAGATGTCAAAATAATATATATATATATATATATATATATATATATATATATATAACCAAATATCAAATTAGGATTCTCATAATAACAAAAATTTAAACTGTAAAACATAAAGTTTATAAACTACTAAATATTTCCGTATAAATCTTATTTGATTATTTTTTATTTTGTGTAATATTTCTTTATGAAATTATTCAACATGAGCATATTCCAAAATAGAAAAAAAATTATTTAAAAAATGCAACAATTTCGTTATAAATAAATTGCTATTAAAAGTTATTTTTTAATTGATATATTAAAAATAAGTTGACCATTTAACTATAGACTAAAATTATGCTTTCATAAAAAGAAAACTTGACCGATCTATTATCGGAAAAACTCCATGTATTTTTAAAAATAAGTTGACCATTTTTATGGACGAAAATGAAGGTTTTATTTAAAATAAGTTGATAATTCAATTATAGCCTAAATCTACGTATTTGATAAATCTGTTTTAAATTTTAAGTCACAAAAATCAAAAACCTTTATTTTAGACAATTCTCAAAATAAAGTTTTATGTAACAATTATATATGAATGATATTGACAATAACGTTTTTAAACTAAAATAATGATTAATCAATTAATATTGAAATGTAGTTGACTTAGAATTGATTTTTAATTTTTATTACTAATCATAATTATTAATAAATAGTAATTAGTATTCACCAATAATGGAATTTACAACTGTGTGCAAATAAATAATTTGAAACAGATTTTGACGTTAATTGTTAATTAAATTGTGACAAATTAATAAAAACATGTTATCAAAATAGTTGATAAATTGATGTACTCAAAAATTCAAACATTTTTATCTTCACGTACACATTTGGACACATTGTAATTCATAAGATGAAAAAACAATAATGTTTTTCATTTTACATAATAATTAAGTAATATCAAATAGTACATAGCATACACCAAACTGAAGATCAGAAGCATTTCAATAAAAAACTTGTGGACATCGAATTTGATAGAAATGTGTTTTAATATTATATAAGAGCTTTTTGAATTTGTCAATTATTGACATTTGTTCTTATACAAATACTGTAATACTCGTAAATTTTAGTTTTACAAAATATGATATATTAATGTTAATAATAATAATAATAATAATAATAATAGTAATTTAAAATTGAAACTAGATGATTTCAAACTCATGATTGAGCACATGTTAATTATTTTAAATTCCAATCATCATCTAGATCAACTTGTTTCAAATTCAAACGTGCTGGATAATTTGGATTAACTCCGAAGCCTCGTTACTTTACAAACGACCTCCGTTATAAATTGCAATAAACTCCATCGCACCCATCTATCATCTACTCTCATCACACCTATCTCCACCTCCCTCATTGTGACTCTACGCTGTTGTTGTTACAAGTGGCTGACGCCGACTCCATTGCCGACGAACCGTCACGAACCAACCATGTGGCGATCCGAGTTGTTCCTATTTCGCCATATTAGTTTCATATCCCGACGCGAACGCCACCACCTTAACGAATAGTGTACTACTACGGCCGTCACGTACCGTCACTGTTGCTCGCTATTTATTTGACGTCTTGTTCCGCTACTCGGCCACCGTCACACATTTGTGTTCCCTCACGGTTTATTTCGGCTTGTGAGGTAACAGTTTTGATCATCCGCTTTTGGTTTGTATATGTTTTTAATGTGTTCTAATATGGGGGTGGGTTCGTTGATTCGTTACGAGGACAAAATCCTTATTTTAACTAGGAATTTGTAGTTAAGCTCAAGAATGGAATTTAAACAATATAATTTTATGTTGTTAGTTCATTCGTTTTGGGTGTTGTTTGCTAATGTTTGGATATGGCAATCAAATCCGGATAATGGAAGCTATAAGTATAGTTGCATATTTATATTATGTGGCTAATTCATGCAGCCAAGTCCAAATCTCCAACCCATGTGTTTTGTTTTTTTTAATATAATATCCATAATATAACTAATATTAATTTTTCTAATATGTTGTTCCTAACTGTCAACAAAGTTAGGATATTAAGTAAGAATGATAAACTAAATAAAGAGTTGGTGGGTTTTTTTAATAATCATTTTAAAGTTATTTATTTCATGTCTACTCTTTTATAACAAATAAGTAAATAGTTATATTAGAAATTTTCATATAACCAAGTTGTAAACTACACGTCCTTGGATAAATACTACACGGGCAGTGACAATGATTGTTTCTTTTATCAATCTTGAATTAAAGGTTTTCGTCACGGGAAAATCAACAAATCAACCAACGCAAATTCTGTAAGTATATCTAAATTAGAATGTAACTAAATTATTGGTTATCATACGTCTTTGGAAAAACTTAGAGTTTAGTTGACTTTGCTTACATGTGTCTGGCTAACTAAGGTACGGTTTCTGGTTTCTTTTACTCGTAGTATTAATTATATTCCGTTACTTTGTAGTACGGTTTCTGTTTTCGTTTACTCATAGTATTGGTCAATGGTCATAATCCATTTTATACTCGGTGTCCGTCACTTTGTAGTGTGGACCTTTTGTTAACTTTTAGTTATCGTTTGAGTTTGGCTTATTTGGTATCATTATATTTTATAATGATTTTTGGAACATGCATTAGTAGCATTTTTTTTCGTTGCATAATTATATGAAATTAGCTTTTGTACTCTGTCACCCGAGCATATCTGAAATGTCGTATGGGCGTCAACGGCATGCACATATCGTGACAGTGCGTAATAAAAATTCACGGCGTCTCTAGCTTGTGCTTTCGTAGCACTTTGGCCCCTAGAGGCGTATAGATCGATCTTAGCTTTGAGTTTGCGTTTGTTTTGTGGAGATGGAATAATGGGTGTACGCCACTCTCACCGTCTCATAGGTGCATGGACTAGCTAGTTGTGTACCAGTCTATTCTGTTTTGGCTCGTGGGTGCTTCCGTTTCATGTGACTTTGAGTTCTTGATATGTGCAGTCACGTGGTTTGATATGTGTATATGTTATGTTATGTTTCTAGTATGTTTCGTATGCCTTTGATTATGTTCTGGCCAAGTGTTGGATCATACCTCCAAATTTTATTAAGTATATGTTTTGGTAAAAAGGTTGGTTTCTTTAAATTGAAGTCTGTATATTTATTTTCTTACGTCTGTCCTTATCTATACTATTGTTCTTTCTGTTACTGGGCAATTTTTGGCTCAGCTTGTTTTGTTTTTCTTATTTTGTTTTCAGGTAATCCGGGACTCGGGGAAATTAGTGATGAGAGAGAATAATGAAGTTCAAGATTTTCTTTTAAAAGACTATCTATTTTTCGGTTATTTGAGTGAGTATAATTTGACTTAGGCTTCTTCGAATTTTGTTTTGATATTTGTAATAGAGACACGACAGCCCGTTCCGGGTTGGGGTGATCAGATCCCAGGCTCTTTCCAGTAGAAAACTTAAACAATAACAATTAAAAATGTTAGTTAATGGGTAGACGTCGGGTTAGGATTTCCTTTTCGTCTTCAGCGTATTCCGTAAATCCTTATCGTTCAATTCATACGCTATCTTACTTTCAGATGCCTCCTAGAATACGTCTTAACCGCAATGGCGAGATGATGCGAACGACCCTCCTCTTGCGACCATTGTCACTAACGCTGTCAATGCAGCTATTGTTGCATTAGTCCCTAATCTGATACAATAGTTGCAGCAGAACAACGCCGGTGGCAACAACGCTGGTGCTAACAATGCCGGTGGAAACAATCCTCCTGTTGGTATTCATGTCTGGCTTTAGCGTTTTCAAAAGAAAAGGCCGAAACCCTTTAGTACCGCTAGTTCTCCGGTAGAAGCTGAAAACTGGATCGCGCACATCGAAAAACTGTTCGAAGTGCTAGGTGTCGATGATGTGTTTAAGGTTCGGCTAGCTGCTTACAAGCTCGAAGATGATGCTCATAGATGATGGAAAACATTGAAGGTTGCCCATGGAGGAGACAATTATGCTGTCACACTTGCTTGGAATGATTTCTGTACCCTGTTTTATCAGCAGTATTGAACTGATGCTGACCGCAGCGAATATCTAAGGGAATATTCTTCTATCATACAAGAAGAAGATGAACCTATTGTAGAATTTAAGAACCATTTTTGTCGTCTGGTTAGTTTTCTAGGCCCGACTGTAGGTACTCAAGAGCAACAAACCAATTATTTCAAGTGGGCCATATGTGACCATGATAGGAAGTTCATCCTAAACATCCGCTTCAATGACATAAATGAGATAGTTGATGCGGTTAATAACCTTGATAATGAAAAGAAACATCGTCAAAATGTATCTAATGATGATCGCAAGCGCCCAAGGGAAAATGATCTTGACCAGTTTCCTTCTCATAGTGATGATCAGTCATTAGTACCCCGACACCGTAGACATCGTTCAGACAAGAACTATAACAATCAGTTCCAAAATGGAGGAAATCAAAACCAGCCTAAACAAAACCCTCCACCTAACCGTGACCCTCCTTATGCTACTTGTGGGAAACCACATAAAGGTCTATGTCGCCGAGCTGAAGGCCTTTGCTTCAAGTGCGGAGATGCAACACACCGAATTTGAGATTGCCCTCAGCTTAACCGTGGAGCTAATAATGGAGAAAACGCTAGACCTGCGCAAAAAGATTAGTTCTTGGGAAATTGAAGACATGAACAATTTTGATAATCCGTATTTGTTTCCATTTTAGTATTCCGTATTTCAGTTTATTTGAATTTGATTTCGTACGAATTTGGATTTTGTTAAGTTTCACGCTCCGTTTATCTGTCATGTTAGAAGACTCTTATGTTTGGTGTGTTTGAAGTTTAGCATATTTGAAGTCATGTTTCGCATCATTTATGTCAAGATTTCGTGCATTTTGTATTTAGCAATTTCGAGGACGAAATGTTTTTTAGGATGGAAGAGTTATAATACCCGTAAATTTTAGTTTTACAAAATATGTTATAATAATAATAATAATGGGAATAATAATAATAATAATAATAATAATAATAATAATAATAATTTAAAATTGAAACCTAGATGATTTCAAACTCATGATTGAGCATATGTTTATTATTTTATATTCCAATCATCATCTAGATCAACTTGTTTCAAATTCAAACGTGCTGGACAATTTGGATTAACTCCAAAGCCTCGTTACTTCACAAACGACCTCCGTTATAAATTGCAACAAACTCCATCGCACCCATCTATCATCTACTCTCATCACACCTATCTCCACCTCCCTCACTGTGACTCTTTGTTGCTGTTACAAGTGGCCGACGCCGACTCCATTGTCGACGAACCGTCACGAACCAACCACTTGGCGATCCGAGTTGTTCCTATTTCGCCATATTAGTTTCATATCCCGACGTGAACGCCACCACCTTCACGAATAGTGTACTACTACGACCGCCGCTTACCGTCCCTATTGCTCTCTATTTGACGTCTTGTTCCGCTATTCGGCCACCGTCACACACTTGTGTTCCCTCACATTTTTGTTCGGCTTGTGAGGTAACAGTTTTGATCATCCGCTTTTGGTTTGTATATGTTTTTAATGTGTTCTAATATGGGGGTGGGTTCGTTGATTCGTTACGAGGAAAAAAACCTTATTTTAACTAGGAATTTGTAGTTAAGCTCAAGAATGGAATTTAAACAATATAATTTTCTGTTGTTAGTTCGTTCGTTTTGGGTGTTGTTTTCTAATGTTTGGATATGGCACTCAAATCCGGATAATGGAAGCTATAAGTATAGCTGCATATTTATATTATGTGGCTAATTCATGCAGCCAAGTCCAAATCTCCAACCCATGTGTTTTGCTTTTTTTTAATATAATAACCATAATATAACTAATATTAGTTTTTCTAATATGTTGTTCCTAACTATCAACAAAGTTAGGATATTAAGAAAGAATGATAAATTAAATAAAGAGTTGGTGGGTCTTTTTAATAATCATTTGAAAGTTATTTATTTCATGTTTACTCTTTTATAACAAATAAGTAAATAGTTATATTAGAAATTTTCATAACCAAGTTGTAAACTACACATCCTTGGATAAATACTGAACGGGCAGTGACAATGATTGTTTCTTTAATCAGTTAATCATGAACTTAAGGTTTTCGTCATGGGAAAATCAACGAATCAACCAATGCAAATTCTGTTTGTATATCTAAATTAGAATGTAACTAAATTATAGGTTATCATACTCTTTGGAAAAACTTAGAGTTTAATTGACTATGCTTACTTGTGTCTGGCTAACTAAGGTACGGTTTCGGGTTTCTTTCATTCGTAGTATTAATTATATTCCGTTACTTTGTAGTACGGTTTCTGTTTTCGTTTACTTATGGTATTAGTCAATCGTCATATTCCATTTTATACTCGGTGCCGTCACTTTGTAGTGTGGACCTTTTGCTAACTTTTAGTTATCGTTTGAGTTTGGCTTATTTGGTATCATTATATTTTATAATGATTTTTGGAACATGCATTAGTAGCATTTTTTTTCGTTGCATAATTATATGAAATTAGCTTTTGTACTCTGTCACCCGAGCATGTCTGAAATGTCGTATGGGCGTCAACGGCATGCACTTATTGTGACAGTGTGTAACATCCCAAAATTTAATAATAATATTTTATATATTATTTCGTATAGTAGACAAAGTTTACTTAAGTGGTTAAAGAAATAATAAAATAACAAAGATGGTTCAGGTAGACTAATTAGATGGAATTAATTATGGACCAAGAAGGAAAGATGGGTCTTAGGTCTATGGGCTTAAGGGAGTATAAATACCCCTTAAAACCCTAATACTTTCCATTTTCATACATCTCCACACCATAGCCTACACCATCAAAACACACACTTAACCCAATTCCCGTTTTTTAGAAAACCACCCACAAAGACACAAAGATTCCTAGAGATATAGCCGTCGGATAGCTCTCAAATTTTAACTGAGTGTTCATGGTATATAAATGAAGATTTCCACTGATTAGATCTCAGATCAGAGGTCGGGAAGTCCGAGTTTTATCAGCAAAACCATAGCAGCTCAAAAGTGAAGATTCCGGCAACTGTTCAGCTGTTCCGGCGACTGTAGCGGCGGTTTCCGGAAAAGGTGAGCTGATGGGTTTGTAGATCGGGACAGACGGTTCCGTGGCCGCTTGAATCACTCAAATCGGAGTTCGTTTGATATAGTTTTGAGCATCTCGAGTGATTTCAAACAAAAAACCTCAAAGGTACGTTTTTGTTAAAAATGTTTACTTTTCATGAACGGATTTACATGAAAATTGGTAGGATGATAGATCGGGTCTAGACAAATCGTAAAGTTGCAAGCTTGAAGATTAAAATGGACTTAACGAACTCATGGTTATGAACGACTCGTTTAAATAAACCCTAGATCTAGTTTTGAACGTTTTAGCCATAAAGGTTCAAGCTTTATGCTAGAAAGGGTTGAGTCTTGATGATGGGTTGATAACGAATGTAAAACGGTGAAAATGGTGGTGAAACATGCGAGATCTCGCTTTTCGGGCGAGATCCTGTAATTCCGGCAATGGCGGCGCCGGAAAGGCGGCGCCGGAGAATGTGGTGCGAGGTTTATATCTTGTCAGGGAATGTTCTGACCTAACCCTAGTTCGTTAGCGGGAACGTAACAAACCAACCTTAGTTCGTTAACGGAGACATAACGAATTAGCAAGTAATTTGTTATGACCTTTCGTTAAGCAGAGATAACAAACTAGAGGCAATTCGTTAAATTGATTCGTTAACAGAAGCTTAACGAACTAATCTCAATTCGTTATGTTAATTCGTTAATTCGTTAAGGAATGAATGACGAACTAAACCCAGTTCGTTAAGTAGTTCGTTAAGGGAGAATTGACGAATGAACCCCCAGTTCGTTAAAGGTTCAGTTCGTTAAAGACCAGTTCGTTATAAGGTCCAATTCATGCAAGGACCAGTTCGTTATAACAGTCAGTTCATTATAATGAATGAGTTCATTCATTAAGAACCCCATTCGTTAAGGGCTGGCAACGAACTAGAAGATTGACAGAATTACAGAAGTGGTCCCTGGACTTAGAAAAGAATGATATAAATACATAATAGCCCTTGGACTTTGATAAATGGTGAAAGATACCTTTAAAGGTTAGCAAGTAACGATTAACTAACCGGTAATGATTCAATGAAGTAAAACTGGCTTAGACGTGTAAGATTAATTAAGTCGGAATGAGAATGGCTAGAGTAGTGTTTAACATCTCAACTATTAAACAGTTAGTCGCGCACAGTAAAGGAAGGGAATAACCTTAAACGGCGGACGCAACCGAGATTAGGTGAGTTTCTAGCCCCATTTCCTTGTTACGTTTTCGGGGCTGTGCGCATACTCGATGTGACAGTTAATACACTTACCTTAAATGGTAAGTGTATGCCATGTATGATATATGTGATAGATACGATTGATTGCTTGTCGATGTGAACGATTTTCGGATATTGCATGTATTGCCAAGAATAATGATGATTGCCTCCTTATATGGATATTAAATGATAACTTATATATAGAGTTCCCTCTACGGATAATATATAGAGTGTTCCTTAAATGGAAAGCATAGTGTTCCTTTAATGGAAAGCTCAGTGTTCCTTTGATGGAAAGCATAGTGTTCCTTTAATGGAAATTCCAGTGTTCCTTTGATGGAAAGCATAGTGTTCCTTTAATAGAAAGCATAGTGTTCCTTCTATGGAAGTATATAGGATGTTCCTTCTATGGTGAATATATATATATATATGTAGAGAGTGTCCTTCTATGGAGAATATAAATAGTAGGAGTAATAGTAATAGTTCTTTTAATAGATATTATGTGACGTTCCTCTTATGGATATTTATACAAGGTTAAGATATGTATGTATGTAAGATATGTGTATGTATTGTATGTCGCCTGATTAACTAGAGCTCACTCAGCGTAGCTGACTTTTAGTATGCACGCGGGTGAATATGATTAAAAAGCTAGCATGAGGTTGGCACATGGCATGGATCGAACGGCTGGCATTTGAAGATGGAAGAAATGATGTTTTAATATGATGATTTATGTTATGATTTTAGAAAAGATTAAATGTTTTGTAATAAACGGTTAAAGTTTTATATTCCGCGAAAGTTTTAATAAACTCTGATTTGTAGAACTGTGTTTATGAGTAAATCCGACGTTAAAGTGAGGCACCGGGAACGGGCCCTTACACAGTGCGTAATAAAAGTTCACGGCGTCTCTAGCTTGTGCTTTCGTAGCACTTTGGCCCCTAGAGGCATATAGATCGATCTTAGCTCTGAGTTTGCGTTTGTTTTGTGGAGATGGAATAATGGGTGTACGCCACGCTCACCGTCTCATAGGTGTATGGACTAGCTAGCTGTGTACCAGTATGTTCTGTTTTGGCTCGTGGGTGCTTCCGTTTCACGTGACTTTGAGTTCTTGATATGTGTGGTCACGTGGTTTGATGTGTGTATATGTTATGATATGTTTCTAATATGTTTCCGTATGCATTTGATTATGTTCTGGCCAAGTGTCGGTTTATACCTCCGAATTTTATTAAGTATATGTTTCGGTAAAAAAGTTGGTTTCGAGTTTAAATTGAATTCCGTATATATATTTTCTTACGTCCGTCCTTACCTATACTATTGTTCTTTCCGTTAGTGGGCAATTTTTGGCTCAGCTTGTTTTGTTTTTCTTATTTTGTTTTCAGGTAATCCGGGACTCGGGGAAATTAGTGATGAGAGAGAATGATGAAGTTCAAGATTTTCTTTTAAAAGACTATCTATTTTTCGGTTATTTGAGTAAATATAATTTGACTTAGGCTTCGTCGAATTTTGTTTTGATATCTGTAATAGTGACACGACAGCCCGTTCCGGGTTGGGGTGTTACAAATATATTGATGAACCAATAGAAATATGTCATTTATCCAAAAAGTCTATTACTTTAATATTATAGGTAGATATGTCTGTTTATTTAAACTTTTGTAATTGTTTATAACATATGAATCCATTTTGTTTATAACATATTAATTGTATTAGAGTTGTACTTTTAATTTCAAATGATGCAATTCCGTTTAATTAATATTCATGATATAATACCTTATAATTCATCTAAATAATCCGTTCTTATAAATATAACATTATATTTAAATTTAAAACATATGTGTATATTTTACGTTTTCTATATCCACTAGGTTATTTTTGTTGGTGCATTTTGTGACCGTCGCTATGCAATTCTGATAAGCGGAAATGAAGTAAAAAGTTAGAACAACTTCGCCATAGGTGAAGTTATAACAACTTCGCCGTTATAACAACTTCGCCATAGGCGAAGTTGTAACAACTTCTGCCATAGGCGAAGTTAGAACAACTTCGCCATAGGCGAAGTTATAACAACTTCGCCTACTGGCCCAAGCCCAAGCCCGCGAAGTTGTTTCGATATATATATATGTGTCTTGTTTAGGTTTGAGTATCCAGAAAGTTAGAGTGTTTTGTGATCAGTTTATTTGTCTAGAGAGAAACCGAGAGGGAGAGTCGTGTGGGACGGCCCGAGGTAGAGCTCACCTCGGGTCGGCCGTCATTTGTTTTCGTGTTTGGTATGTAATGTGTTTCGGTTATTATAAAAATGATCTGCAGATGTGTTTATCTCATTCGTGTGTTTGTTCGTGTGTTTGTATGAGTGTAATCGTGTTCTTCGTCTTCTACACCATAAACGAGTCTAGGAGGATTCCGCACTCCTAGACCTCGTGCGGATCTCGTATCGATCGGCGACGCCCAGGGGGGACCTACAATTTTATTCAAAAGTTGATTTTTTTTCAATATGGTAATTTGCTAACAATATATATTTTTATTTTTCAGTTTGACATTTGCTAGAAATAATTCTAATTTCCAGCAGCCAAGCAAGTCCAAGCAACCCACAATACAAAGTTGACCATTCATTTCAAATGTCATATTGTTTGAAGGAGATGAAGGTTGTGGGTTATAGTTTACTTTTAATTGGTAGTTTGATACCATATTGTTCTTTTGTATTATTATATTATAAATATGTTTTGGTATATTGTTAGTTCAAACACTATCTGAAGTATTATGGATTTGGAACTATGACCCGGGTTTAAAAAATTTAAGTATATTTTTTACAAGTTCTTTTGTTTTTGTTTTTATATTTTCAATCGTGTGTAACACGGGCTCTAATCTTGATATAAATAATAAAGATTATATCAATAATAATCGTTCCCTTAAATATATTATAATTTCATTTGTTCGTTTTATATCAATAATAATCGTATTACCAAAATTATCGTTATATAAATTACAATTACTTAAAAAATTGTGTAACATCCCGTTTTCTCGTTTTATTAAATAAATAAATTATGAGTTATTATGAGTCGGGCTTGTGTTGGGTTAAATGGATAAGAGTTATGGACTTGGGTTAAAAGGAAAGGAGAAAAGACCATGGGCTTAAGCCCATGACCCCAAAATATATAAACCATAATCACCCCTTAATCTTTCATTTCACATATTCCATACACCATCCTAAACACATACTTAAGCTCTCTCTCTAGTTTCTCTTTTTCTCTCTAGCCGAACCCAAGGGTAAACCGAGCACCGATCCAAGGTAATGATAGCAAGATATTGTATGAACTCAAACCCGGTAGATTTAGTCGCGAAAAGACGGGCCGACACTTTAAACCGTTAAAGTCACGAGGTCCGGATGGAATCGGGTATAAACCGATCAAAAGATGAGCTTAGGGGTCACCCTAGCTTAGATCTGGATCGAACGGGACGAAAAACGGTGGTGAAACGAGCGAGATCTCGCGTAGAGATCCCGTTTTTTCGGCAACGGCGGCGCCGGAAAGGCGACGCCGGAACAGTAGATGTGTCAGAGAATGTTTCTCTGACCTAACCCTAATTCGTTAACGGAGGTTGAACGAACTAGCCTTGATTCGTTAGCTGATTCGTTAAGGAAAAGAATGACGAACTAGTCTTAATTCGTTAAGGAAAAGAATGACGAACTAGCCCCATTCGTTAAGGTCCAGTTCATTATGAGGACCAATTCGTCATAAGGTCCAATTCGCTATAAGGACCAGTTCGTTATAAGGTTCAATTCATTATAAGGACCAGTTCGTTATGAGGCCTAATTCGTTACAAAGGCAGATTCGTTATAATGGTTAATTCGTTATGAACTCCCATTCGTTAAGGACTGAATAACGAATTAGAACTTTGAAAGAATGACAGAAAGGTCCCTGGACTTAGAATAAAATGGATACATTACATAGAATCCCTCGAACTTTTTAAGTTAGCAAATAATTAATAATTAAAAATCCTAATGAAAAAAGTGTTAAGATAGTTAATGAAAATAAAATTTTTCCAAGCTGACCTGGCAGCTTAACCCTAGCCAGGGGCTCTGCCCCTTGGACCCCGCTAGGGGCTGCCGCCCCTAGAACCCTGCTGTCAGGAGCGCTAACCCCGGACCCCCATTCGTTAAGGGTAATAATTAGACTAGAAGTACGTTATGGATAGTGAAAGAAATTAATACACATAATTTTTATGCAGTTAGCCGTGCACAACTAAAGAAAGGGATTACCATAAACGGTGAACATAACCGCATTCAGGTGGGTTTCTGGCCCCATTCCTTGTTATGTTTTTGAGGCTGTGTGCGTACTCGATGTGATTTGTTAATACACTTATCCTAAGTGATAAGTGTATGCCTTATATGAATTATGTGAAAGGTATGATTGACTGCTTGTCGGTACGTGAACGATCTTCGGATATTTAACGTATTGTCAAGTTATGATTATGGATATAATGTTATGTATAATGTATGAATGATATGTATGTATGTTATGAATGAATGTAAGAGGTAGCCAGGTACAGAAGAAAGGGGCTGAGCCCTAATAATACACAAGGTAGAAAAGGGACTGAGCCCTAATAATACTCAAGGCAGAAAAGGGACCGATGCCTTTGTAATCTCGAGGCAGAGAAGGGACTGAGCCCTAATAATACTCAAGACAGAAAAGGGACTGGACCCTAATAGTATCCGAGGCAGAATAGAATAATGTAAAGTAGAATTTAGAATAAAGTCTGAAGGTAAGTATATATATCATGTACGAAGTATGAGAATATATTGTACGTTGTATGATTAACTAGAACTCACTCAGCGTAGCTGACTTTTAGTATGCACACAGGTGAGTAGAATGAAGAAGATCTCTTGAGGGGAACACGTGGCAAACGAATAAGAGACTGGCATCCGAAGACTCAAGTCGTTTTATAATTTATGTTTTGATTTAAAAGACAAAGATGTTTGTTTAAGACAAGTTATGTAATGTTTATGAAAGATTTTATATTCCGCGAACGTTTTTTGTATTAACTCTGATGATTAGAACTATGTTGATGAGTAAATACATTGTCCAAATGTGATGCACCGGTAATGGGGCCTTACAAATTGACTGGTATTAATTAATTCTTTATTTAGTAACCGTTAAACTTTAAATTATGTTATCAAAATTATATCAGTACCTTATTCCTAACTAGAAATAAAATTATTTGTAACTTTTAACTTATATTCGTTTAAATAAAATTAATTATAAAGTTTCTTTAATAGTCATCAACCATATTCACATACACTATCTACTAATTTATGTTTTAAATTGTACTTTAATCATTATGTTTATTGTACATAAGGATAATATTTTTTCTTGACCAAATATAAGTTTTAACTTTAAATCAATTCTTCAGTTGACAACCATTAATTTATATTATATCTTATATTTTTAAACACCTAAAAATAAGGCATAAAATGATTTTTAACACAATTGTCAAACAAATAATGATTGGTAAAAATAAAACACGTTTTCTCTTCAATTTATACATTTTCTCCGTAAAATAACTATAAGTGAACATGAAATGTTTTATTAATTTATTCATATTATTCCCATAAGGAAGAAAAACGTTTTTAAATTATTTCTATGTTTAAATTTTAACAAAATTAAATTTCTATTTTCATCACTACCAAATTAGCGTGTACAAAATATGATGAAAAGTTTAATTCCATGAGTAGATGCAATTGTATAAATGAGTAAAAAAAAATATAGTTACAAAGGAAATAAGTTAAATTGATACACATTGAAAGAAACATAAAAGTTAAAGAGTACAATCTATTAAAACAATATTAGATTATTATTAGTATTATTATTCAATAGTTATTTAACATGATTTATTCACAAAAGAGTTATAAAAAATTGGATGACAAAGCTTTGGTTAATTTCCTGAATGATATATATTATAAATTAACTATATGTCAACTACACTTGAATGTAAATTAATATGTTATTGAATATTGATTAAGACTTTATTTTAAAGATCAATTGATTATAGTATTATGAAAGACTAAATTTAGGTTTTTGATTGTCATAACAGTTTGTTTTTTAACATAATTATATAATATACTTATAAAAAGAAATGTCTTAGATATTTTTCATCTTTTAACACCTTTTAACATTGATGTGTAATAAATGTTTTAAATTGATGTGTAAATAAACACGGATACTATCTTAAAGTAATAAATATTATGGTTATTGATGTGTAATAAATGTCTTAGATATAGTTCATCTTTTGAATCACCATTAAGATAGAAGTTTTGTTGAATGAACATTGTAGAATTGTCTTATTGATTTAGAGACTAAATTCATTTGTTTGCTTATAATTGTAATAATAATATAAGTTATAAAATATTTTAACTTTTCATTTATCTTTGTTAGTCTTTGTATGTTTTTGTATTTGATTCAAATAAGTTATGATATCTTATAATTCATATAAAATTATAATTTATTTATAAGTACAACATTTGCATTTCATTTAATTTATATGATGTTTATATATATATATATATATATATATATATATATATATATATTAGGTTTTTAAATATGTTCCATCGTGTGTAACACGGGTACTAGTCTAGTTCACACTATGTATATTAACCCAAATGAAACAATGATTTTGACCCATGACCCATGGATAACTATAATAAATAAAATGATAGATTAGAAATTTTAAGAAATATAGACTTGACACATAAAACTCAACATTTTCTTTTATTACAGTAAGATAAGATAATTAGGTTATGAATTGAGGATTTGAGTCTTTTTTATATTAGGCTAATTGTATGGGCTCCTAAGGGTACGGATTGCTAAAGAGTTGAGGAGATAGGCTTCGCTATGTTTCTGGGCCTTGGAGTGCAGTTGGATTCTCTAATGTGT
This sequence comes from Bidens hawaiensis, assembly GCF_021521415.1. Lineage (NCBI taxonomy): Eukaryota > Viridiplantae > Streptophyta > Magnoliopsida > Asterales > Asteraceae > Bidens > Bidens hawaiensis. The sequence continues at coordinate 198,584 of NW_027495810.1, read as the reverse complement.
GGTAACAGGTAAGTGGTCAAGTCTTTTATTGCTTAAAGTGTTAAGAGGTATACGCTCAAAACCATCTCTGATAAGATTTCTCTTCGTATCGATATACATGTCTACTTATTCAGTTTATCTTTTAGTCGTTGTCTTCTAAGGGTTTCATCATTCTTGAGAAATCATGTTTAGTATCAATTGATTTTGTGTAGTTTGGTGTTCATCACATCGGTTATTTTGAGAGTGTTGTTGATTGAGTTCGTAATTCATTATATATCGTTTGTAATCTTTGTTATCTTGTATTGGAGAATAAACATCTTTGGTTTGGATTTATTGTACATTCATTTACCATTCTTTTTTATTTCTTAAAGCGTTACAACTTTAATGTTGTCAAGGCTAACTAAACTTTACTCAGCTTATTTACGATTATATCGTGCATTAACCTTCTATATGCAACCTATAATCTGTTTAGACCAAACTTTGCACATTCTACTACTTTTTCTCTTTATTTTCTTCTGTGTTAAAAATAATTGCCGATGGCAAGAAAATAGCATATATAAAGTATAAACATAAAATGATAAATAACATTAAAATCACGCCAAAGAATAGGGCTATAAACAAACCGAACCGAATCAGATGTGACCTTGTTCATGTTCGTCCGTTAAACTTTTATCGGACAAACAAACGATTTATGAACAATTTACCGAACATACTTTCGTGTCTGTGTTTGTTCATTAAGAAGTTGGGTTTGTTTGTGTTCATCCGTGTCCATTCATTAGTTTTGTAAACGAACGCAAACAGAAACTAATGAACATTGACAATCACAAAACGAACGTAACTAGATACTAAAGAACACAAATGAATGTATATTAATTTGAAAATAATCATCACTAAATAAAAAAAATGTCACCCAAGAATCCGGAATTACACCACATAATATCCAAAAAAGTTTAGCCATAAACATAACCATATCAAAATAGTAGTAGTAAAAATCCATATATAAATAAATAAAATTAGTGATAGTAAAATTCTATTAAACGAACATATACACGTAAATGAACATAACCAGATGGGACGTAAATGAACATAATCAGATTAACGTAAACGGAACAAATGAACCTAAACAAACATGGCCTCTATTCGTGTTCGTTCGTTAAGTTTATCAAACAAAATTCTTGGTTTACTTATTAAATGGACAAACATAAACGAAATGGTTTATTTAAGGAAGGGTATTTAAGTAAAGAATCAGTATTTAACCAACGGCAACACCCGCCCAAGAACACTTCATTTGATTTCTTTGTTTCTTTCTCTTCCACTCTAACCAACCAACCGCATACATCCCATTTCTAAATTTCATTCATTTCCGTCTGTATATAAATGACTGGCACTGCAATTACCCCCAATCAATTTTGTATATAAATAAATTCAATTTCATAATTAGGGTTTTGACTAATTAGTCAATAGTCATCATGAAGAGTAAGTTGCAGAGACATAGTGATGAAACCGAGGTTGTAAATACAGATGAAGAAGATTATGGTAATTTCTTTGAATGATTGAGAATTTGTTGAAATAGTAATGTAAGTGTTGTTTGAATGATTCAAGTATTTGATTAATCTGTCAATATGATCTTATTTATTTACTTGTGCATTTTATAATAAATATGAAATAATAGTATGTGAATCTGTAGTGTAGATCTTGATTCTTGTATATTAGGTATGCATGAGAATTGGTAAGTTTATTGGCAGATAATGTTAATGCTAGTGGGATTGAAATATACTAGGCGGTTGGGTAGGGATTAATCAGATTGAAATTTTATATGTAATATTTCAAAATAATACACACAAAATTTATAATTTTTCAAAGTAAGTATAATAAAGATTTTGACCTATTTTGATTGATACCAATTTTAAGGGCCAATTAGGTAGCCCTCCGAGTTCCGATTTATCGCAATGTTTACAACACGGTTGGTATGGTTTTCTAGGTTGACTTTTTTCCAGTTTGGTTATTTGACTGGTACATATAATCAGAGTCATTAAACTAAAGTTGACTTGTTAAATAAGTCAATTGGTACATATTTAGTGATGATATTGTATTACTGCTATATTATTAGTTACTGAAGGGATCAATTTGAACGCTCACTTTGTGTTTAGTGCTCCTACACGTGATTATCCGCTCTTTTTGCCGTGTATATAGGCTTTCATTTCTGATAAGGAAACAATTAACCTTTTATCATCTTTCTACTTCTGTGCTCAACAATTTTCAAACCAGAAAACAGGAAACATCAATAGAAAAGTTTTGGTTTTTCAGTTATGTTTTTTATTTTGATGACTGTTAACATTTACCGGTGTGGTTTACAAGTTTTTCTGTTTTGGGTTTTGGTTACCGACGAAAGCGAAAATCTTATAATGCTGGTTTTACTTTCTAGGCCCATCAATACTAACCTGTTAATAATACTTAGCCTACATCAGTATGTTAGCCCAAACAAAAATAATGTAATAAGCTTATGCCAATTTATTACTTTACTTGCTCACATTAATGCACTTCTACTTCATTATTCAACTGGTTTTTACGCCTAGTTTTCTCCGTCGTATACTCAGTTTTCGATCTAGCTTTGTTTGTGAACGTGATACTGTTTTATGAATCGATTTGGATTTGGTATGTTTTTGTTTATATTAATCAGATAAATTTTGCATTTTGATTGCCTGATAAGTTTAGGAATCAGGAATTTAAAATCCATAAATGCATATGAGTTTGTGTTTAAAATCAGTTTGATTTTAATTGTCAGAAACATTAAACAAAAAGTTTGACGTTTGATTGATTCTATATTCAATCCTATTCACTGTTGGTTGAACCATTGTTTTTTAGGTAGTTTCTGATTGTTTGATTCGACTGTTGTAATATGTAAATGAATATAGTATCAAGATCTAAGTTATGTGATGTTATCTTTAAAAATGTGGTTTACTAGATATCCCGTATTGAAACTGTGTTATTCAAATATTAGGATTTATGTGAAGTTGTGTAACAGTTTTTTGTTTTGTGACTCTCAAAGTTGATGGGAAATTAATATTGGAATTTGCTAATTTTAAAAGTGAAAAATGCATTTTATTTTAAAAAATTAGAGTATGTACTTTAATCTCTTTTCTTTTCTCTTTCCAGAGTGGACTATGAAAGAAGAAAGTCGAAATATTGAATTAGAGAGGGAGCTTGAAACAAGAATGAAAAGAAGAGAAGGCTACAGTGACAAGGATAAGGTGTACAGATATACTGGAAAAGACAGAAAAGAAGATACGTACCATGAAGATGTTTATAGAGACTATAAACATAGAGAAGATAGATATCGAGGTGATACTGAACAGGCCCATAGGCACAGAACAGGCCGGGCCCAAGAAGATACTGATAGAAAGAAGAGATCAAGAGACCATATTAGTAGTCATAGGCATACTAGTAGGCGTGATGGAAGCCCGTTTGATGATGATCGGGCTTCTAGGCATAAAGATAGTAAGGATGCAAGACGGGATAATAATAGTAATAAAAATAGAGATGAAATTAGTGAGCATAGGTCTTGTAGCATCCGTGACCAACAATTATCTGATAAAGCTTGTATTGATGATATATCGGTTAGGAAGCGGTTAAAGGCTGAATCCCAGTTGTCCCCGTCGATGACGGTTAAAGTTTCTTCTCATCTGTCGCGTCAGCCTAGCATGTTAGGAAATCCGGTTGACCCTACTTTGGGAAGAAGTCAAACCATTTGGAACAATTTTCCAAATTGGTCTTACATTCCGTTCCACCATGTCCCGCCGTACAATCCATATATGTACCAGGCCATGCCGCCAATGCTTGGCAGACCACCAATGAGCATGAGTCATGCCACCATGCCTTACCATTACACTGGTGGAACTGAATGGAATGGTCAATCGTTGGAGTCTAATGTGGTTAGTGTTGACTTGCAATCTGCTGTTCAGAAGACTGAGGATTCGGTTCATGGACTCACGGATGAAGACTGGTCCGGGCTGATGGGCCCACAGATTGAGAATGAAGAAAAGAATCTGGATTTTAACATCCCTGAAGTTAGGAAGGTTACAGAGAGGTCTCATGTTTCCGTTGTTGGAAAAGACGATAATACCCTCATTTCTCGAGCTTATCTTTCAAAGATTGATGTATCTAAAGATCTTACGAGGCCTGAACTCTTTGATCAAATCACAAACATGTTAGATTTGGATCAAGAATCATCAGTGTCTGATGAATGTGACTTCAAGATAATATTTTTAAAGGTAAAGATGATTAATTTAATTATGGTTTGGGTTTTGTTTCATCTCAAACAGGGCAAATACAAAATTAGCTAAATGTTTTACTCAAAGATTTTACTTTCTGTGTAGCAGGAAGGCGTAAAAGATGGTAACAGTAATGAGGCATTGCTATTTGCTGATGTGGACGATTCCGTTTATAAGGTTCATCTTCTTTAATTATCTTGTCTATTTTTGCGTGAACAGTTTCACTTTGATTGTTTTAACATCATAATTAGAGTCATCCATCAATCAAGAACTGGACTTTTTTGATGGGCTTCTTCACAAGTTTTCATATTTTATTTTATTTATAATTTGAAGAGCTTTACATTAATAAACAGAGGAAAGTGATTAATTTTAAAAATTTGTTCGCGTTCTTTATCACGCAGAAAGCCATGTCCCTTTATGCAAAGCAAAGCGCACGTGTTACTGCAATGGGCTCTCAGTCTGTAGAATATCAAGAAAAAGAAAGCTGTAAACCATCTATTGGTGACTGTGAAGTCAAAGTCAAGGATTCTTGCAACAACGATGATGAAGTCAAAGATTCTTGCAACGACGATGTTGGTGAAGTCAGAGATTCTTGCAACGACGATGATGATGTCAAGAATTCTTGCAACAACGATGATGGTAGCAAGGGTGGTGGTTCTTTGTTGGTTTCGACCGGTCTGCCGACCAGTCAGTTAACTGAGTTTGGGTCAGTAAATTCAAGTCAGATACATTCTACAGAAAGTATATGTTGACCGAGTCTGTCCTGTATTTCTGCTCATTAACTTCTAGTATTTTGTCTGATTAGTTACATGGATAAAACTCTTATAGTTCTGTTTTTATATAGTTTTGTTGTGTAACTTGTACATTTTGATATCGGAGTGACCCGTTTGGAGGTTAAAATTTTGGCTCGTTTATTCAGAATTGAGTATGGTTATGCTATCATTGTTCTTTTTTTTAATTTTGTTAAAGAAAGAATTGTCGCTGGCGATGAGCTTCTTACTACCGGCTACCTAAACAACTGCACTGTGGGACGCCAAGAAGACCTCTAATTTCTGAAGAGAGTCCTGAAATATTACATGGAGGTAACTGAGATCACATGTAAGAAGCGGTTGGTCTGATGACCAATTGGATCCATACGATCAAATGATGTAAAAAAGAAAAACATTAAACGAATTTCATACATTGTAATGAAATTCTAGAAAATGAGTAAATAAAGGGTTGCCCATAAAAAAAAAACTACATTTTATATATGCCAAAAGATAAAGTTTAATCTATTACCTTGTCAAATCTACACAAATAATTACACATTTGAACTAAAAAAAGAAATTTACAACACATCTATTGTAACACAAAATCAATAAAACAAGGGTGTCTTGTTTAAGATATAGTAGAACACCTTGTCATAGCCGTTTAACCCGCATAGTCAGCTGGCAAAGGTTTATTGAATACGGTCTCGATGGGGGCCTGTAAGAAAATGACCAATGCGGTTTCCTTATAGTCCTCAACATCTTGGGCTATCTTTGAAAGCTCAGGTGGCTGGGGAATATCAACCTCCGTGATGCTATCGACACAGTCTCTTAATGTTATATCACCCGTACGCAGATAATATTCAATCATATCTTTGTTATCTTCATCAACAGCCGCGATTAAATCTTTTATGTAACCTGTAATATCAGTTATCTTTTCTTTACATGTTTTTATAATATTTTCTGAATTTTTAGGTTGGGTCTTTTTGGCCAAGGAGGCGACCACGGGTCCTAGCAGTACCGAGCTCCTTCGGTTAAGTGCTAGAGTTGAGCGAAAGGCGTTTTTCATTGCGTCACCATAATCCGTCGCACCACGCACCATTTTGTCGCATAATGGTTTTAACCTTGCATATTGGCAAAAATGGCTATCTTCAGCGGTGGCGTTGCCAGTGGTGATCAACATGGCCATCAATATCACCAGGCAACTGTAATTACCCATTGAGTTTGTTAACTAATATCAAGAGGAAGAAGTTGAAATTAAAATAAAAAAAAATAGTTTACATTTCTTCCTTATTCAATCAATTCCGAGATAATCTCTCTTGTGAACCAAGTAAATGTGTTAGATAATAAATATTGTCCATTCATCAAATAGCCTCCTCTATTTTCTCTCATTGCCATTGATCAAGTGATGGTTATCAAAGACTAAAGGAATGAAAGAAATAAAATGCCTGAAATCTAACTGGTAAAAGTAACGTCGAATGGACCAGTATTACCGGCCACATCATACGCCATGCCATCAAAAATTAACGGAGTTAACGTTATGTTAGACTAAGATTGTTATTGATAACAAACTTGAAAGTTGGGATTGTCACGATTGTTAGTTTTGATTAAAACTGACTAGTGGTTAATAGTTTGGATTATTTAAATCCAATTTTCCTGTTCGTTATAAATTATAATATAGTTAAGCCTTGTATAATAATCATGACCTAGTTGATTTGATTAAAAAACTATGCATTTAGTTTCTTATTTAAACGCATACTGGATTAGTGGTGAAGTTTGAACAAAAACGTGAATTATACAGATAGTTTGCAATGTAGAAACTTACATTGAAAATATGCATTTAAAAAAAGGAACAATGCAACACCTTCATAAATAAAACAAATATTAGTTACAAGATAAATAATTAAATATTATTCTAATTCAGTACTATATATATTCAAATATACAAAAAAAGGGGTATTCATAAACTGTTAGAAAAACTACCAGACCGTCTTACTCGAAGTAAGTCGACCGATTTGAGGTCCGAATGATTCAGTGTTAGCTGTGTTTACCGGTTTCAACAGTTTAATCCCGTTTGAAACTTGAAACCGGCCAAGTAATTCGAACCGACCACTTATAACTTTTTATTTTTATTTTTTTGGAAGAACCGAGTAGAAGGTTTTTAAAATCAGTTTTTAAGTGATTACTAACTTACCAATGGGGTCTCCTTTGAGCGTATAATCATTCAGAATTGGATTCAAAATCTTATATTTCACCAAATTTTCTGTGAATTTCTGCTTTTAGATTTTGGTTCTGTATCAAATTGTAATATTATATGAAAGTATATGAACCAGTATACCATGTTATTGTATTTGCTTTGCTTGAGGGTGTTTGCTACTGGAAAATGACAATATGTTAAAATAACACTAAACTCTCTCAACTCTTGTGCTTTACCGCAGATTGACATCCGGGATAAGGCCATTTTGCTACTACAAATAATGAAGTATGCATATTTCTTCTCTACTGCTGTGGTGATTTTGGTGATGTGTAATTATTTTCTCTTTGGATGTTATTAGTTATTACTAGCTTGCAATTATATGGATAGATGCAGTAACACATTTTGCTGGATTAAAAGCAGTTGATGAAAGTGTGCAGAAGCCTTTGATGTGTTATCACAATGATAGCATAGGTACTATAACTCTCTTGGAAGTTATGAGCCACCTATGGATGCAAGAAGGTATCTCATTTATTCTTACTTGCCTATTATTAAGTCAGTTAACAGATGATAAATGCATTATATTGTGTTAAAAACATTTTATGTCTAAGACTTGAAATTTGAAAGCAACATACTAATGAAACATGCTTGTATTTTTTTTTTAACATTTCGGCTTGTGTTTTCATCATCGGCTGCTGTTTATGCACAGAAGAATTCCCTTGTCGGCAGCCAACCCCTATGGATAAACCAAGGTATAATATTCTTTTCTCTTTTAAAAGGTACTGTATTGTTGATTACAATGGTTTCCTTTATGCAATTATAATACTCCTACCATTTATTTTTAGTTATTATTAGGTACTTAATTAATTTCATGTTGTAGATTTAGCAGAAGGCTGCATTGACAAAACTTTCTGATCCTAAAATAGGTTGGTGCCATCACCACTTTGGTGGGATGGTAAAGGCTTTGGCCTTTTGGTGAGAGGTCCAGGGTTTGATTCCTGGCATTGGCGGTATAATGTAAATAGTAGGAGGAAAGCTTGAATGTTCAAAAAAAAAAAAATAGGTTGGTCATAAGTTGCACGTGTTACTGCATAATGATGGATTCATGACTATAGTCTATAGTTATGTGTCAAATTATTCACATAACTGTTTTTGGTTTTATTGGTTTTTTAGGTTGTGAAGTTTATAACTTGGGGACGGGCAACGGGACATTTGTTTTGGAGATGGTATCAACATTTGAAAAGGCTTCAGGAAAGGTACTGAAGAAACGTGGATCGGCTCACTGGTAGACGATCAACTTTCCTCGGGTATGAGTATGCTATTTCACCGATGGTTCTCCGGAGTATGAATTCTTCCACCTACAAAACGAGCAGCACTGTGAACTTACCCCTCAGAAAGGGACAGAGGGGTCCTCTTTGGGGTAACCCTCCGGTGTGAGAATAAGAGATTGTAGGAGAGGATAATAATAATCTGAGAGTGAGTAAGGAATTGGAATGTATTTTCTTGCTTACCTCCCCTTGTGGAGGTAGTGTGGTATTTATAGTGTTAGGGTTTCCAATGATTGGGTTCAGATCCCATTAGGGTCATTTTGGCCTCCTCCTGTTGCTTTGCGCCACGTGTCCTTAGGACACCTAGTGCTTTTTCATTGATTATTCTCTGACCCAGGCATTTCACCTGACCCATGTGCAATCACGTGGTAGCACATGGGTTTTGCTGAGTTGTCCACCTTTCATTGGCAGCTGTCAACATCAGCATATTCTTATTCCTTAAAGGATACCTTCTGGAAGGTTGTCTGACGAGCACAATCAAGGTTGTCCTTATCCTGATTTGGATAAGGACGAGGTTGATTATGTGCACGTGTAATATGCGCCTATCCTGAGGATGCGCGAGGTCTTCTCTTTATTCTCACGCGCAGATGTTTCATGCGCAAATGTGATATGCGCCAGCATATGTAATATGCGCCACGCGCAGATGCGTCACGCGCAGATGTGATATGCGTGAGCATGTGATATGCGCCACGCGCAGATGCGCCACGCGCAGATGTGATATGCGTGAACATATATGGTGCGTGAGCATATGTGATATGCGCCATGCGCATAGGTTTTGGCTTTGTGCCTTCATGATATCTTGATTTCAAGCCTCTTGTCTATATCTTGTGGGTTGACCCGCCCCGCTCGATGTTAAGGCGGGTACATACCTCTTCAAGCCCCCCAGTCTAATGTGTGTCTTGTCTCGCGCGAGCGAGGTAAGATAGATATTAGACTTAATAGTTCTCTTTTAATAGGGTTTGTTTTTTCCTTTTTTATTTCTCATCGTTGCGCGAAATTCTATCCTTTTGGTTAAAATGAATCGTCCATGTACGTGGTTGGTTGGTGCTGACATGCGTCAGAGATGGAGACACGTGTCAGACTTTTCGTGTGCTCGAGGTGCTACAGTTGCCTTTCATGTCCCCTCACACAGTGTGAGGAACACGTGTCGCGCTCGCGTTGGCCTGCACCTGCGAGTGGGGGCGCGTGAACTCTGATCAGTACCTGTTTCGTTCCCTTTTATGTCCCCTCACACAGTGTCAGGAACACGTGTCGCGCTCGCGTTGGCCTGCACCTGCGAGTGGGGGCGCGTGAACTCTGATCAGTACCTGTTTCTCTCTCTCCTGGGCCTATAAAAGCAAGCCTTTTGAGTTGTTATTCTTCATCTTCATTGTTATTTCAGAGCTTTTTCTTTCCTTCCATTTTTATTCCGATTAAGAGCTTGTCTTTTGCTTCCAGATTTCCGTTCTTGAAGTAACCTCTGTTTGATTCACAGTTGTATGTCTGATAACCCAGACGCCACAATCTCCCCCAGCAGACGCCGTGTAAAATCATTAGTCATGTCCACTTTGAAGAAGACCGGCAAGGGAAAACGGGCTGCTGAGGCCTCGTCGGAGGAGGTGGGGAAGGGCAAGACAGTGAAGAGGTGGGATGAGATTCCCTGCAAGTTGAGACAGTCTGATTTCGACAGTCTCATCGCCTCTCAGGGTTTTCTCCCTGAGTACGGCTGTATGCTCCCGGCGGCCGGGCAAACGGCGGCAGATCCGCCCACCGGCTATATCTCCTTATACTGCCATTTTTTCACTCACTGCAACCTTCGTCTCCCGATGACAAGGTTTATGGGTGCGCTGCTTAAATTTCATGGGATTCACATATCCCAAGTCCATCCTTTTGGACTTGTGCACATGACTCATTTTGAGTTCATGTGCAAAGCTCAGCGCGAGGAGCCAACCCCTCGGCGCTTTCAATTTTTTTATAAGCCAAAAATCCAAGATCCTTGGTTCTCATTCGTTCCTCGCAGTCAGAAGGTCAAGTGCTGCACTGTTTCCTTCAAGAGCCTTCATGACTGGTCTGAGAAATTTTTCTATATTAAGGCTGGTGTGATTCCCATCCGCATGACTATGCGCGCGATCATTTCTGCGCCCGCGGATGTGAATGTTCTTAAGAACCCAACTGGCGCATGGGTTAATAAGTTGACTGCTGAACCATCCCCCGCCAAGAATATTTGCGAGGAGGCGTTGGTGGGGGTTGGCATGAGCAGGAGGTGGGCCGACAGCGCGACTGAGCCTGTTATCCAAGTTGATGGATTATGTGAGTTATTAGCTCATTGCATTATTTCTGCGCGAATATAATTCGTTTTGCTGATATCATTTGTCTTGTTTTATGCAGTAAGCAAGGAGTACGTCCACGCCGCCTATGATGAGCATATGGAGGGTGGCTCTGTCGCGCTGGGCGCTGGGGAAGTTGGCTTCCCCGATCGCTTCGCTGATATGTTCATACCTGTTGATTTGGGATTTTGCTTTGACAGCGATGCGCCTGGTAGGCCTTTGTACTTATGCTTATGCCTTTAGAATACCAAATTTGGTTAACATTTCTGTTGCACGTATTGTAGATGCGCTCGAGAACTATGAGCTGGAGCTCGCGGAAGAAGAGGTGGAGGAGGAAGCTGAGGTGCCACAACTCAAGCGTAAAGCTAAAGGGAAAACTGGCGCAGGGGCCAGTAAAAAACAGAAGAAAAATGATGCCCCTGTTGCTCAGGATCCTCCTACTCAGGCGAAGGGACTTAAGAAAACCAAGGGGTTTACCTCCAAGGTTTCCTTGTCTTCTTTGCCTCAAGGTGTGGGCAGTCCTCCTGTCCACACGAGGTATGGTGCCGCCACCTCCTCTCTTCGCGCGGCGGAAAAGGGAAGCGGCGCTGCGCCTGCTGTTTCCTCTTCAACAGGTATACTTTGTTTATACTTTATGGTTTTATGAGCGTGATTCCGATAGAGTTATTAATGAATCTTTGCTCACTCAAATGTTTGTAGAGCCGGCGACCTTGGTGGATCAACCTCAGGCGCAACAAGGTACCGAGGCTGCGCCGAAGGTTGCTTTGAAGTCCCCTGTTTTGCCCTCAAAAAGGGGGAAAATGGACTTCATGGCGATGTTTAACTCGCGAACGGCGGTGCGCCAAGGTATATATTGCGCTTTTATTTTCTGACTTTTTTCTTTTTAGATCAAGTCTTGAATCATTTCTCTTTGTTGGTTTTTTCATAGGCATTATAGCTGGCACACAAGCTGCTGGCGGCACTGCTGGCGCCGGCGCCAGCGCCGTTGGTTCTGCTCCTGCTCTTGCAAGCACTGAATCTCCCCTTATTGGGATTACTAAGGAGCAGGAGGCTGTTTTACGCGCTGATCTCGCGGCGTCGAAACCTCCCTCACCTCCTCCTGCGCGCAGCCCTCCTCGCGAGACTGGTTTTGATTTTTCCAGGTCGCAGGAGAAAAGGCCTGCTACAGAGGAAGATGAGGAGGCCCATTTTGAAGACTCCGATGGCGGCCGCGCAAGCCCTGTAGCGCCACGAGATTTCGTGGCGCAGTCTTCTCATGGGGCTGGCGCTGACTTTTCTGCTTGCTCCCCGCAGGTATAAGTTCGTTTTGCTCCGCTGCGCGGACTTCCATATTAGTGTTTAGATGACTAGAACGTTGCTTTGTGTTTGCAGGAAGCCGATCACATATACCGCCCGAGATGAAATATTACTGAGGATAGCTCATTTCAGTCCATGGGGGTGTGTGAAGACTTCTGGGCTCACTCCGTGCCTCCAGCTGAAAGGAGGTTTCAGGAGGAGCGCGCCCGCGTGGACTTGCTCAACGACCATCTTTTCGCTGGGTCAGCGTTCTTTGCTGCCTCCCAAGAGCTTCGCTATGATTATGTAAAGGTGAGTGATGCTCTTGCGGAGGCCAAGCAAGAGGCTAAGGTATCTGCTTGGAATCTTTCTGACGCTCGAGAGAGAGCTGAGAAACTCCAAGCAGAACTCAGCGAGAACCGAGCAAGTGCCAACGCTGCCTTCGTGAAGCGCGGGCATGAGCTGCAGGCTGCGCGGGAGAAGCTGCAGGCAGCAGAGGCGGACGCGGCCAAGTATGCGCGGCGAGTGCGCGACTTGGAGCTGGATGCAGAGGCGCGTGACCAAGCGCTTGTGCAGTCTATCACTGACAAATCTTCATTAGAGAGTGAGGTTGCGCGCCTGAAGAAGGAGCTTGAGGCCGCGCGGGCAGAGAAGGATGAAGCCCTGACGACGGCAGCGTCTAGCCAAGAAGCGCTCGATGCTGCGCGAGCGGAAAGGAAAGAGGCCTTGGCGGCAGCAGCGTCCGACAGAGAGGAGCTGAAACAGACCAAGGAAACTGTTGAGTTGTTAAACTCTCAGATTCCTGCTCTTGAGACGTTTGTTTCTTCCCTCGCGCAGGATCGCCAATGGCTAGTCTCACAGGGTATGACTCGTTGCGCTTATGCGATGAAATACTCAGACGAGTTTCAGACCCTTGTGATGGATTGCAACGCTGCCTCGCGCTTGGTGGGTCGAGCTGAAGGGTTTAAGGATGGCTGTGAATATAGCATGCTGAAGAAGAACCCATCCGACTACCCTTATCAGCTCGACGTTGTCTGCGCATACATGGCCGAGGTGGGGGAGAAGTATTTGAATACTCCCATTCCCATCCTTGAGCAGGTATTTTAACCTTAATGAGTTTACCTTGACTTATTTTCCTAGTCTTTTTGTACTCACACTTTTCCTTATGCTTTGCAGATAGCCTTGCTTGCTGATCAGCCCGATCTCGGCGCTCTAAAGAAATTACTTGACGAGTGTGAAGGGGCTGGTGGCGGCGATGATGGCGCGGGCAATGCTGCCTCTGCTAGCGGCTCTGGCGTGGCCAAAGGACCCGCTCCTGACACTATTGTGATAGAAGACGACTCCATTCAAGACGAACAGCTTGACTATGGCAAGTTTGGAGATGACGAGGAGCGGGCTGCGCCAGATGCTGAGGGAGGTAATGATGAGGGCGATGAAGAGGCTGACGTCGACATAGAGACTTAAGAAGCCCTTCATGTTTTTTTTTTTATTTGCAGTTTGTATCTCATCATTTTGTAAATTTGTAACCTTCTATGTTTTGGAATGAAATTTTGTTTTTCCCTTATTCGCATCTTGCGCATTCCCCATTCATCTCTTTATATTGCATGTTTGCTTGTTGAATATAAGATATGCTTGCACGTTGAAATAAGAACAAGGTTGTAAGGAAATTATTTTACTTAATCCTTGTCATATTTTAAGTGATTTTGCAATATCCTGACTATGTTGACACGTGCCTTGGCGTTTCATTATTCCTCTTTTGCGCGACGTTATCGCGCATTTATTATAGGGAATTATGAGTTTTTTAGCCTTTACGTGTCAGTATGTGTTACTCTGATATCCATTACAATTCCATGCGCGACCTCGACCTGAGACCTTAACAACTATGTTTTGGCATGTGCTTTGCCTTAGTTGTGCTTAGGTATTTTTATGGTCTAGCTGCGCAGCATGTAGGATGGATCTTGTGAGTGATTTGAGCTAAGGCTCGTATTATTGGGCTAAGGCCCTGAGCTAAGGCTCATATTATTGGGCTAAGGCCCTGACGTTTTAGAGTTAAAACTCGTTAACGCGTTTGAGCTTGAAGCTCGCGCATGTATGTTTTACTTCGTTTTATTTTTGTTTTGATGTCAATACAATGTTGTCATATTGCTCAAAATTAATAAAGGGAAGTGTGAAACATGTATGCAAAAGGTAATAGAACACACATTAAGAGAAGATAGCGCGTATCATTATTCATAATGGCTTAAAAAGCCTTGATTACAAACTTGACAATTTTTACATGAAACATTTTCTAAGCTGTGCTGCGTTCCATGCGCGCGGGATCTTCTTTCCATTCAAATCTTTTAAAGCGTATGCGCCTTTTCCCAATTCTTCCGAGACTTGATAAGGTCCCTCCCAATTGGGGGACATCTTTCCCGGGGGTATCGCGCGGCTCGCTTCATTGTTTCGAAGGACAAAATCATTCTTCTTGAAGTGGCATTCTTTCACGCGCTGATTGTAATACTTTTCTAGTTTTTTCTTGTATTTGGCTTCACTGATGATAGCCGCTTCTCTGCGCCCTTCAAGTAAGTTGAGATCCAACCTTCTTTCGCGCTCGTTATCAATCTTACTCATCATGAGCACTCTATGGGATGGGCATCCAATTTCTGCTGGAATCATAGCCTCCGTTCCATAGGTTAGGCTGAACGGGGATTCGCCATTGCTGGTTTTGCTTAATGTCCTGTGCGCCCACAGGACATTAGGTAGCTCCTCGACCCATGAATAGGATTCTCCCTCCAACCTTTTCTTCAGCCCATTTAGCAAGCTTTGGTTCGCGCGCTCCTCTTGGCCATTCCCCTGAGGGTGGTATACTGAAGTGAAGATTTGGTTGATGCGCAATTCCTTGAGCCAACTGGATATCTTCCTGTCGGTGAATTGTTTGCCATTTTCGCTCACAATTTCCATGGGCAGGCCAAAACGGCATATGATGTGGCTCCAAATAAATTGCTTCATCGCCTCGGCTGTGATTTTTGCTAGTGGCTTGGCTTCAACCCATTTTGTGAAATAGTCTACTGCCACTACCAAAAATTTTACTCGCCCTTGCGCTTGCGGTAGGGGACCCACAATATCGATTGCCCATTTGTGGAAAGGCCATGCGGAGGTCACCGGAATCAAGTTGTTCTTTGGCCGCATGGTGTTTGGCGCATAGCTCTGACACGCTTTGCATTTTTGGATCTCTTTTAACGCGTCCAAGTACATGCCTGGCCAATAGTAACCTGCGCTCATTGCCTTGGCAACCACCATGCGCGGGCCAGCATGTATTCCACAGATTCCTTCGTGTATCTCTCTGATCACATAGCTCGCTTCCTCAGCATCTAAGCATTTCATGAGCGGTCCAAGATAAGAGCGTCGATATAACGTACCATCAAGCAGTTCGTAGTTCTGCGACTTGTGTCTTATCTTCCTCGCCTGTGCGCGATCGTCCGGTATCTTTCCCTCATTCAAGAATTCCATTAATGGAGTTATCCATGATGAAGGTGTTGTATGAATTACAAGGACAGACTTCGCTCCCACCGGCGGGTTGCTTATTACTTCCACCCTGACATCTTTGCCAAAGTGATCGAAGCTGGTTGATGCCATCTTACTCAGCGCGTCGGAAGACTTGTTTTCACTGCGCGGAATATGTATGATTCTGAAGAAGTCAAATTGCTCGATGAGTTTTCTCGCCTGCTCTAGATACAGAGGCATGGTGTTCTCCTTGGCATCATAAAGGTCATTGACCTGTGCTGCTACCAAGTATGAATCAACATGGGCCTTTAGCTTTTTAACTCCGAACTTGTGCGCGATGCGCAGACCAGCCAGCAGGGCTTCATACTCAGCTTTATTGTTGGTGCTCTTGAAATCCAACCTGATTGCGTAAGTATACTCATGACTTTCTGGATCCACCAGCTTGAGGCCTGCGCCGGACCCTTCATTGTTTGAAGCTCCATCAGTGAATAATCTCCAAACATTTTCTTCATTATTGGCTCGCGGAGGGTCTACCTCGCGCTGAGCCTCTTCAATTTTTCCTTCAGGGATTTCTGCGATGAAATCAGCTAAGACTTGTCCCTTTATTGCTGGACGGGGCTTATAGGCGATCGTGTGCTCTCCTAATTCCAGCGCCCATTTTGTCAGCCTTCCTGAGAGCGCGGGACGCCGCAAGACTTGCTGGATGTTGTAACCAGTCAGAACTTCAATAGGATGACCATTGAAATATCTATGAAGCTTGCGCGACGCGTGTGTTAGTGACAAAACTAACTTTTCCATGATGGAGT
The DNA here is from genome assembly GCF_021521415.1 of Bidens hawaiensis. Lineage (NCBI taxonomy): Eukaryota > Viridiplantae > Streptophyta > Magnoliopsida > Asterales > Asteraceae > Bidens > Bidens hawaiensis. The sequence continues at coordinate 182,196 of NW_027495810.1, read as the reverse complement.
AGCGCGTCTCAGGATCTGTCAGCACCCGACTCACATAATAGATTGGTGTTTGGATTCCCTTGCGATCCACCAACAACACTGCACCGATGGCGCGCTCTCCTGCTGACAGGTACAATGTTAGAGTTTCGCCAGGAAGTGGAGCTGTGAGCGCAGGCAGATTTATCAGACATTCTTTTATCTCACTGAAAGCTTGCTCGGCCTCAGGCGTCCACTTGAATTGGCTTTTCTTTAGGCAATTTCTCAATGTGTTAACGAATGGGGTAGATTTGCTTGCATGGTTCGCTAGGAACCTGTTGATTGATACCAATCTACCATTCAACTTTTGAACTTCTTTCATGGTGGATGGTGAGGGCATGTCAAGGATAGCCTCCACCTTCTCTGGGTTCACCTTGAAACCATCCTTGGTGACCATTACACCGAGAAATTTCCTTTCTTCTACGCCAAATGTGCATTTTCTCGGGTTGAGCTTCATGTTTACTTCCTTTAGGCGCCAAAGGGTTTCTTCGATGTCTTTGAGCATTTGTTTTTCCTCCCTGCTTTTGATCACCAAATCATCCACGTAGACTTCTAGGTTTCTTCCAATTTGCTCGTTGAAAACCGCGTCCATGAGTCTTTGGTAGGTGGCTCCCGCATTCTTCAAACCAAAGGGCATTTTTGTGTAACAAAAAACACCCTTGTCGGTTCTGAAGGCAGTCTTGTCCTCGTCTTGTGGTGCCATTTGAATTTGGTGATAGCCCTTATAGGCATCCAGAAAACATTTGAGCTTAAATGGCGCCACGGAGTCCACCTTCGCGTCAATGTTTGGGAGGGGGTAACAATCTTTTGGACATGCTTTGTTGAGGTCTTTGAAGTCAATGCACATCCTCCATGACCCGTTGCTCTTCTTTACCATCACAGGATTGGCTACCCATGTCTGGTATCGTATTGGGCGGATGATGTTTGCGCGCAGTAGATCCTCTACTTGCTCATTCATGGCCTTTGTCTTCTCATCCCCCATGATTCTCTTTTTTTGAGCAATTGGCTCTACGGACTTGAACGTGTTGAGAGAATGTTGCGCCAGGTCTCGCGGAACCCCAGTCATATCGGAATGTTGCCACGCGAAGACCGACATATACGTTGTGAGCAATCTTTTCATTCTCAACCTTGTGTCGTCTGATATCGTAGCTCCAATTGTGATTGTTTGCTCTGGGAATTTTGGGTTGAGAATCCATTCCTCTGGCGCGTTGTTTGCCATTGGAAGTTTCATTCTCCCTTCCCGCGGAATACTTGTCACTGTGCACAAATGATCTCGGTATACAAATGTTACACCTGTTGGTGTTGGGAACCCCAACGCGCCGTGCGCTGGCGACGGTATGGCGTTGAATTGGGCAATCGTTCCTCTACCCAAGATCATATTGTGGCATGAAGTGGTGGGCAAGACCAAGAAGTTGACAGTTTCAGCTCGCTTGTGTTTCTCATCCCCCATAGTTAGTTCAAATTGTATCTGACCTAAGGGGTGAATGATTTCATTTGAAACACCCGAGATTGGTGCATTCACAATTTCGAGCCTTGCTTGGTCTGCTGGATCCAACTTCCTGAAACATTGCTCATACATGATGTCTGATTCACTGCCAGTGTCCACCAGGACTTTTGACACTTCATAATGAGCAATGTGTGTAGTGATGACTAGAGGACTGCTGATAGAAGGGCCTCCCCTGATTCTTGGGAAGATTACTTATTGCTCGCGCCAATCTCCTTGGACTTGCGCGCTTCTCTTTCTCGATCTTTGCCCTTGCCTTCCTCCCTCGGCTACACAGATTCTTTTGAACTTTTTGCTGGCTGAGGCTCCATCTGGTTGTTCATTCTCTGGTCTTGGGTTTTTCACCAGGTGAGCCAACTTGCCTGATTTCACATCTCTTTCAATCGCATCCTTCAAATGGTGGCATGCATCGGTGTTGTGCCCTGTGGACTTGTGAAACTCACAATACTTGCCACTGTTTGGTGGTCCCTTATAGTGTAGTGGCTTGGGGCTTTTAAACTGGACATTCTCTGTGCTTAACACTTGTGAAGGCGTTTTAGTGAGGGGAGTCCATATTCTTGGTAGAGGTCTGTTAGGCTCTCTGCCGCCTTCCCTCTTGTCACCCTCTCCGCGATTACGACTGTCTTTTTGGGGCTGGGGTGAGCTTGGTTGCGCCTGCTTTTCTGCGGGAGAAAAACTGGTTTGTTGCAACCTGGACCATACAGAGTTTTGTTTGCCCCTCCTTTCGTTGTTGCGTGGTGCTTCTGCTTGGTGCCCTCTTTCTCTTGCTCTATCTTGGGTAATTTGTTTTTCATTTCGCGCGAAGACTCGCGATGCTTCCATTAGCTTGGCCCAAGTGGTTGGCATGCCATCTCTGCTCACGAGAGCTCTGCGGAGTTGATCACTGCGCGCACCTTGTATAAAGGCCACGCGCAAGAGTTGCTCAGTGATACCTCCAATTGCAAGAGATTCCTGATTGAAACGAGTTATGTAGTCTTCAATCGTTTCATCATTCCTGCGCACGCAGTGCATGATGTCATCAGGGTCGCGCGTGTGTCTGCGCTGCTGTACGAAGTGAGCTTGGAACTTCTCCAATAGCTCTTCGAACCCATCGATTTGCCCAGTCGGCAAGCTTTCGAACCAGACACGCGCTGCGCCCGTGAGGCAGCGAGCAAACATGTGACACCATGTTGGCATCGTCCAGCTTTCTAGGTTTCCAGTGTTGTAAAAATCTTGTAGGAAATCGTCTGGATCAGTTGTGCCGTCGTACTTGCCCAAACCACTTGGCATCTTGGTTTTGTGCTGAATGGGAGTCTTCGCGATGCGCTCAGTGAATTTTGAATGCTTCACCAAGATGGCTGGCCTGTATGGTGTGGTTACGTCCACTTGCCCTCTCGCTGGTGGGTTGTACGGTGTGTACAGATCCATATCGGCTTTGGCCCCAGGCGCTATGTTCATGTGCGCGCGGAGCTGTGAGCCTCCTGCATGAGTATCTCGCGTCTTCCTCATGCTGTGCACTTCTTCATCACTAAAATCAGCGTGTTCAGTGTGAGCAGAGTGACCATCTTCCGGCGCGCGCGCCCTTTTTGTTGTTCCTTGAATGGTTTGCTTATCAAACGCGAGCCTTTGTGTTAAGTCGGCTACCTTTTTGTGTTTGACCAGCTCATTGTATTTGTCCATTAAACGTCTTTGTTCGTTTATGAGCCATTCTTTAGGGTCATTGGTTTCAACTTCTGGACCCATTGGTCCTTTTTGTTTCGCGCCAGTCAGATTTTGAAACGTGAGATCGTCTGGAGGAGTTTCAGTCTGGCTATGAGGAGTTGTGATGAAGGGATGGTTACTGGTGGTGCGCGCAGAATCACGCGGCACCCTCAGAAACTACTGTCCCTCATTAACATCCTCAAGCTCAATATCCTCCAGAACTTGATCGCTGTTTCGAACACCAGAAACCATGGTGAAGTTTTTCAGAGAGAACTGATGAGATGGTGATTTTGTTGCCGTTGTAACAGGTGATGGCGCCAATGAAGAAACGTGGATCGGCTCACTGGTAGACGATCAACTTTCCTCGGGTATGAGTATGCTATTTCACCGATGGTTCTCCGGAGTATGAATTCTTCCACCTACAAAACGAGCAGCACCGTGAACTTACCCCTCAGAAAGGGACAGAGGGGTCCTCTTTGGGGTAACCCTCCGGTGTGAGAATAAGAGATTGTAGGAGAGGATAATAATAATCTGAGAGTGAGTAAGGAATTGGAATGTATTTTCTTGCTTACCTCCCCTTGTGGAGGTGGTGTGGTATTTATAGTGTTAGGGTTTCCAATGATTGGGCTCAGATCCCATTAGGGCCTTTTTGGCCTCCTCCTGTTGCTTTGCGCCACGTGTCCTTAGGACACCTGGTGCTTTTTCATTGATTATTCTCTGACCCAGGCATTTCACCTGACCCATGTGCAATCACGTGGTAGCACATGGGTTTTGCTGAGTTGTCCACCTTTCATTGGCAGCTGTCAACATCAGCATATTCTTATTCCTTAAAGGATACCTTCTGGAAGGTTGTCTGACGAGCACAATCAAGTTTGTCCTTATCCTGATTTGGATAAGGACGAGGTTGATTATGTGCACGTGTGATATGCGCCTATCCTGAGGATGCGCGAGGTCTTCTCTTTATTCTCACGCGCAGATGTTTCATGCGCAGATGTGATATGCGCCAGCATATGTAATATGCGCCACGCGCAGATGCGTCACGCGCAGATGTGATATGCGTGAGCATGTGATATGCGCCACGCGCAGATGCGCCACGCGCAGATGTGATATGCGTGAGCATATATGGTGCGTGAGCATATGTGATATGCGCCATGCGCATAGGTTTTGGCTTTGTGCCTTCATGATATCTTGATTTCAAGCCTCTTGTCTATATCTTGTGGGTTGACCCGCCCCGCTCGATGTTAAGGCGGGTACATACCTCTTCAGGTACTGACTATGTGGCAAATAGTCAAAGTGTCAAACACTTCATTTGGACTATCTGCAAGCAGGCTGTAGTAAATTATGATTACTTATCTCTACAGAAAATCCTATTACTAAATACCAGGCGATGACCCGGTGATGCTGAGATTATTTATGCATAAACCGCAAAAGCAGAACGCAAGTTGAATTGGAAGTGTTCATCTACTGTAATGATAGTTTTTTTAACTGACCCTCAACCAATACACCTAAAAAGGCAGCATATATAAATTCTCTCTAAAAAATAAAACTGTAACATGTTTACAGAATACAAATTTACTGCAGAATTACAAGACCAAAAGTGTCTGTCACATTCCGTTATTTATGCATGTATCTTTCAATGATAAAAATTGTAAGTGATGTCAATCTTTAGGTCATAGTTTCCCAAATCATGTTGCTCTTCTTGAATTCTCCTAAGTGATTCATCGACAGAGTTGCCACAGTTATTGACTTTAATAACCTCAAGCGTTGGTATGTCCCCAATTTCAAGGGGGATCTCTTCGAGGCGGAAGCAGTGGAATATTTCTAACCGTTTGAGGCACGGGAAGCTTGGAGTATACACTTCCCACAGTTTGATATTTAACATCTCAAGTCTCAAGAACTTTAGCTGTCGAAACTCCTGTTCATCCGTGTTCCAACAGCTTCCCTCAAAGGCATTGAGCTTTAGTTTTAGAACCTCGAGATTAGGTAACGATTGAATAATAAACATATCACTCCACGGTAGACGACACTCAACTAGTTTAAGTGTTTTCAATGTTGCTGGGAATGTAATATTGTCACAACTTGATTTCCTTAATCTGCGGTAGGTAGTCAATTTGAGCTTTTCAAGGTAAGTGAGGGATTTGAAGTCGTATTCCTTCCCTGAGAAAGCAGTACATCTAAGTTCCTTAACACGGGGAAAACACTTTTGAAAATTGTCTACTCCATATCCCAGCATCACTTTTGAAATAGTTTGCAGATTCATTGGTTTTTCAATGGAACGAAGTATATAGGCGCTCCTGGTGCCGCTACGAGAATGACGATAACTCGACAAATGTCTTAGATTGATCAACTCTGATATATTGCTGGGTAGAACCATATGGATATAGCTTGTAATGTAAATGAGGGTTTGAAGGTTCCATAAATTGCATATTGAAGATGAGAAGCCTGCTGATTCTTTACAAATTGCAAGATACCTCAAGTGAACGAGCAATTCCACTCCTTTCAGAAAATCAAACAATCTTATATTTTGAAGATCTAACACCCTAAGCAGGACAAATCTACATAAATTCTCTGAAATTAAATGATGAGAATTTGTGTAACGACTACACCACAATACTGATCGAAGGGTTTGAGCGGACAGATAAGAATAGCATGGAGTGTAAAACTTATGACTTGTGAACACACGGACGGGCTTATACGGTGGTGTAATTACAATAGAAAATGGATAGTTTTCTGTTTGAAAGATGAATCGTTCTTCCTCGGCTTTTTTCAGGCATAGCTCCCTAACAAGATCATGCACTTTACAAGCTTTGACACCTCCATTAGACTTCTTTATTTCTGCTACAAGTACAAGATTTCTGTCAATTAGATCCATTAGGTAACCCTCTGCGATATTCTCCGAGCTTCTACTTCCATCTTCTTGAATAAACCCCTCAGCCACCCATAACCAGATCAACCATTTGACTTTCAACTCGTAGTCTTCTGGAAAGCCACCAAGGTAAAGAAAACATTCTCTCAAGCGATGAGGAATATGATTATAACTTAAACCTAATATTTCTAGGCATCCATTTTGGTCACCAACAATGTATGAACTAGCCTTGTTAGCAATTTCCACCCACAACTTTTCACTCAGTGTTTCTTTTGCTAGAACTCCTGCAACGACAACCACTGCAAGTGGTAATCCATGACAACTTTCTACTATTTGCATTCCGGGTTTAATTGACCATTTAGGGCACTCCTTCCCATGGAACACCTTTTGACACAACAGCTCCCAGCCTTTTTCTTTGCTCAAATATCCTAGGATGAATGAGTCCATCTGAGATTGCATGTTTGGCAACTTCAGTGATGCGACTGGTCAGCAGAATTCGACTTCCATTGTTGCCTTGAGGGAAAAATAATTTAAGCTTATCCCAAGTTTCTATGTGCCAAATATCATCAATGACAATCAAATATCTCTGGCCCATAAGTTGTTTGTGCACCAATTCACGAAGTCGAGAGTCACTAGCCTTTTCAAGGTCTAGGTGACCATGGATAGATTCCAGAATTTGAATCAACACACCCCGCTTATCATATGTTTGAGAAACAGTGACCCAAACACGGATATGGAAATGATGCTTAACATAACCATCACTGAATACTTTGGTCGCCACAGTGGTCTTACCTATTCCGCCCATTCCTACAACAGCGACAACATTTAACTTCTTTTGATCTTCCACAAGTTTGCTTCTTATCAACTCAGCATCACGATCAAGTCCCACGAAGATTTCATCTAGTGTTTTCTTCAATCCTAGTTTATTTCTTCTAGCAACGCCAGATTGAGTTAGCACTCTTTCAGTTCTTCGAGATGAACCCCCCCATCTTCGTGCTATCGATTCCCATACTCATTAATTCCTCCTCGATAGACCTGAATGATCTCCTAACATCATCAAGATCTAGAGGACGTTCAAAGTCATGATGAGATGTAGAAAAATGTCCATTATTCCTAATGTGAACACATGATAGAAACGTATTGACGACGGACTTGAATGATCTCCTAACATCATCAGGATGTTTGAAGTCCTCAAATGTAGGGAAATGTCCATTATTCCAAATGTGAACAACGGATAGGAAAAGATCGATGACATATTGTGCATCTTCTGCCGCATCCATAATTTTTTTCTTCAGCTCGTTAACTTTTCTAAGGTCTTGATGTTCGTCAATGAGAAGGATTTGACTTATAGAGTTCATTTCGTCGTAGAGAAGTTGGAACTGAGGCCTTTCATGTATAATTATGGGGTTGTTGATGAATGGAATGTCGTTGCGGTTAACGATCTGCTTCAACTTCTCCAAGAACATCTGGAGGCCTGCGCATGTCATCTTGTCTTCTAAAGAAAGTTAAAGAGAGTTTGAGTGGTGCTCGTTAGTATAGTAAAGTTGTTTGGGTTGTAAATGTAAATAGTTGAAAGTATAGGATACTGTTTGTAATTTGGAACGTTCGTGATAGCTGGATCCGGATGTATGTATGTCAAAGAATTTATAAAAGTCAATGGGACACTAATTTGCACAGCATGATAAACGCACGCGTTATCTAATTTTCAACAAAAGATTTCCCATTATATATCCAATGAATGATTTAAAAAACAAATTCACATAATAAATAAATATATCAAATAGACTATTTTATAAAACATTTGCGCCATAATTTGATTTTAAAAGAAATTCAATCTGGGACATGTTAGCAAAGAACGAGTTGGGTAAAAAATTACATTTATTCACTACAAATTAGGACACAACTTTAAGTACTAGTATATACCTCCAAACTACAATGAAAGTGTTAAAATATAGACATCCAAATTATAACACAGCCAATATTTGTAAGTAGTAACCTCCTCCTTGATTTTTTCCAACACCTTAAAGCATGACATTCTCCCATTATTAAAAAAGGAAAAGAAAATGTTCCTTCTCTTCCATACTCCAAAGTGTTAGTAAGAAAAGCTAACAAGATTTAGGGGTGGGTAGTAATCGTACCGACAAAACTGAACCGAAATTAACTAATAACCGAATTAACTGAAAAATGGTTATCAGTTATTTTTGTACTCTCGGTTAACCGAAATTAACCGAACCTAACAATTCATATTTTCATGTATTTATATCCTTATTTCATCAAGTTCCAAGTAAAAACTTGAGCCTAAATTAAATTTTGGTTATTAACCAAACCTAAAATCGAAAATTAACCGATCAACTGAAAATCAAAAAATTAACCGTAAACCGAATGATTAATTTGTTTGTGGCTATTAAGTAGTAACCCAACCATGCCATGCTCACCCCTAACATAACGTTTTACTCCTTTCTTTATTTCCTCCATTACCAACATCTGTCTCACAAATGCAATATCTAAGGGAAATGGTAAATAAAGCCATAGACAAACTTGCCACTAAATAGTTTTGCGAACATACATGTCAATATGAGATTAAAGGTGATTCGTTGGATTCCTACATATACCCACAGTTAACACAAAGGGAATTTTGTAATTTAACTCCTCAATGCGCCAAAACTTCTTTTAAAGCAATTCTATCAAGATTGGTAATATAATTAATCCTTAGCTCAGCCCAATTGTTCCAAGGAAAACTCCACTCGAAAAACCCTCCTCTTAATACTTTTTCCAGAACACCCCCCCCCCCCCTTCCCGCACGCGCAGTTGCATATTTAGTGTAAAAAACCTCACCACCCCATTCGGTATTGTTAGATATGAAGAACATATAATTACAACAAAAGTTGACCCCAGGCGGATGACTGTGAAAGTTGGGTGTACTCAAGACATGATAATATAAAGAAAATTAATTTTTCTATATTATATATATGTCAAATATCATAAGCTTACTAATATTTATAACAAAATAGGTGAATATTAATAAAAAAAGATAAAATATATTTTTAAATACTAAATTATTTCAAAAATTGAATGATATTCATTCTTTAGTATTATAGAAATACGAATCATGTTTTGCTAATTCTTGCTAAGGTTGACCATATTTGATCGATTCTTTGAAACTAGGCGGAGTTAAAGAAAGTCGCATATGCGCCAACCCTTGTAGCGATTACTCGGGGTGTACTCAACCTTTTAGACCTACTTTTACAACATTGATTACAACATAATCATCCATACTCACACGAATATAATCAAGAAACAAGGGATCAGTTAGACAAAGTCAATGTAGATGTTTATATTGATTAAATTGATCGACTATTCTTTACAATTTTGGGCATATATATAGCTTGTGGAACGATACTAACAAGGTGGTTATATTATACCCCTTCGTTTGGGATACCATTAAACCGTCTTAACTGCTAATTAAATAACGGCCTTCGAGTTTTGTTTTCTGCCTTATGACCATTATTATTATTATTATTATCTAATAAAGTACATAATGAAGATAATCCAAGTCTATATGACATTCTAAAAGCATTCTATTTCCATCTCACTCATTAATTAGAAACCCTGAGTTTATATTAACATTATGAATATTTGATTATCTGAATGTTTGATCATTGTTTGAGTAACAGATTTTCATGTGTAATATTTCCGGCCCTCAATTTAAATATTCAAGTTCTGTCACTGTTAGCGACTAGCTTTAACATGCTTGGTTTGGTATCTAACGCCTAAAGGCGATGACGTGGCTTTGGCGCCGGTGGATTCAACGCCCACAAAATGCGGTCTTATTAAAAACAACTATTTCTTTTAATTAACATTTGAGGCGCAAACAAAACCCAAATTCAACGGCTACAATCCCATCAGTGACATTTCTATTTTTACAAAACCTGCATCATCAATATAAGTTGAATAATTTCTCCAATTTTCCTTTTGATTCTTTCTAAATCAGGTAAGAATCCATACATACATTTGGAAAAACAAAAACAAAAAAAAAAAAGGTTTCCTCCTTCAGAAACACCCGAATCCATTATCATTCCCCGTGGCGTCCCAATCCTCTTCTTTCCCTCGAGATTTCTCGCCATTCAATCTATATTCTTCATATTTCGAGCCTTCCATTCCATCGAAAGAGCGTTTGGGTCCTCCTCTTTTTTGTTTCTGAATATAGAATTTTACAATCATTGTTTACCCAAACAATTCTTCTTCATTCATATTATATGCATTTATTCTGTAAATAAAAAATATATAATGATTAGAAACAAATTTAAGTAAAAAGAAATATTCAAAAATAAAAAAGTGGCGGGAATTCATACAATGTCGGTAGTTGACGTTGCGCTGACTCCGACCCTCAAAAGGCCGGGCTCTGGCTGCTTCAGGAGCAGCGAGTCCATCGTGATCTACCTGACCGTTGCAGGCTCGGTGATCCCCATGAGAATAATGGAGTCGGATTCGATTGATGGGGTTAAACATAGGATTCAGGCGTGTAACGGGTTTGTAGTTAAGAAACAGAAGCTGGTTTTGGGCGGGAGAGAGTTATCGAGGAACAATTCGCTGGTTAGAGATTACGGTGTTTGTAGTGGTGATGTTGTTCATCTGATTCTAAGGGTTTCTGATCTGTTGGTGATAACCGTCGAGATGACCGTCGGGAGAGGGTTCGAGTTTGAGGTTGATAGGTTTAGGAATGTTAAGTATTTGAAACAGATGGTGTTGGAAAAGGCTAAAGGGATGGGGTTCATGGATGTTGAAGAACATAAGATTTTGTGTAATGGTGAGAGGCTTGATGATCATTGGTTGATTGATGACATATGTAATAATCATGATGCAGTGATTCATCTGGTTGTTCATAATGTTCAAAAATCAACCGATGTTGTGTTTAATTCGGACGAAACAGATCTTAGAAACGATGAGGAGACGAATTTGAAGAAGCCTCTGGATATTGATTCGCCGTTGCAGCCTATTATTGTTAACCGGAATTCGAAACTGTCTTCAGGTATATGGAGCATGTTGGATTTCGTGATTAACGGGCTGCGAAATGGGAGGAAACCGATACGATCGGTAGATGGTACCGGAGGAACATATTTTATGCAGCATCCATCAGGAAACAGGTACTGTAAAATAATGAAAACCCCGTAAGATATTATGTATTATTAATCAACTTTATGCAGGGATACGATGAGAATAATTACGATATAAACCTTAACCGATATATTATATTTAACAGATATGTTGCTGTCTTCAAGCCAATAGATGAAGAACCGATGGCGGTTAACAACCCTCAAGGGCTACCCGTGCCGACAAACGGTGAAGGATTAAAAAGGGGAACGAAAGTAGGTGAAGGCGCATTGCGGGAAGTTGCAGCATACATACTAGACCACCCGAAGAGCGGGCCGAGGGTTTCTGGGGACATGGAGACGGGTTTTGCAGGTGTACCTCCTACAATTATGGCAAAGTGCTTAAAACGGGGAGTTTAATCATCCGAAAGGGTATTATGGTGGACGGGAGAATGTCAAGCTCGGATCATTACAAATGTTTATGAAAAACTGTGGAAGTTGCGAGGATATGGGCCCACACGATTTCCCAGTAGAAGAGGTTCATAAGATCACCGTGTTTGATATTAGGACCGCGAATGCTGACAGACATGCGGGGAACATTTTGATGAACCGCGAAGGCGATCGCATGGTCCTAATCCCTATCGACCATGGTTACTGCTTGCCCGAAAACGTAAGAAATACGTTTCATCATCAAAACAACCAACTAGGCATATATCGGGCATCTTCATGTTCATTCATTTAACTTCAACCAAACAAATAACAGAACACAAAGAATTGTACGAAAGGGGTTTTCTTGTTTGTGTTCGTTTATATTCGTTTGTTAGAAGCATAATGAATGGCTCATGAATGTAACAAACAAACATAAATGAACAAACATAACTGAGCAAAGACCATTTAAAAGTAAATGTTAAAATTGTGGCCTAAAAAGTTAATAAATTTAGACAAAATTGTAAGGGGTGATACTTTAATTTCATAATAATACTAGACTAGTAATGAACTAAAAATAAATAACTATCTAAACAAACCCGAACAAGCAAACATAAATGAATTTAAATAAGCCAACGTTAACGAACATTACATAGGTAACACCTGCTTTTGTGGTGTTTTGCAGTTTGAGGACTGCACATTTGATTGGCTCTACTGGCCACAAGCCCGCGAGCCATACTCGCGTGAAACCGTGGACTACATCAAATCATTGGATGCTGAGCAAGACTTGGCTCTCCTGAGCTCAAATGGGTGGAACCTATCGCGCGAGTGTGCACGCACCCTACGCGTGTCCACTATGCTCTTAAAGAAAGGTGCAACAAGAGGGTTGTGTCCTTATGCCATAGGGCGGGTTCTATGTCGGGAGACACTCAACAAGGAGTCCATGATCGAAAAAATTGTCAACAAAGCTTGCAGTATTAGCTCCCCCAGGACAACCGAAGCCGAGTTCCTTGCAACAGTTTCGGACCTCTTAGATTTTGAGCTTGACAAAATTTCAGGGAAAAGTAATCTTTGAGGTCTTGGGCTTGTGTAGGTTAAGGTTGTATGTATTGTACACGATGTAAGGTGTGGATGATTGATTACTTTGTCGTCGAAGTTATGACATTTTTACCATGACTTATCGATCTCAAGACATAAAATCGTGATAATATAAAAGAAACGTTGATTGTTAGTGTAATTTAACATACACCATCTAACATTTTTTTGGCCCCATAACAAAAGTTACTGGATCCGTCACTGAATATAACATAAATAGCCACCTGATTTAGTAATATGAAAACACTCTTTGATGTTTCATATTAATCCATCCAATCACTCTTTTGTATTTTCTGCAAGACAAACCTTTTTATGATTAAAATATTAAATATATACACTGAAGAAATCCTGATTTATTTATCTGACACAATAAAAACAAACACTCAAAACTCTATATGACACCATATATGTCTCAATAGTCTAAGACTCATGGTATCTTGGCTACTACCACCACCACTAATATCTACTGTATAATCTATTACTACAAAGAATATGCATTTGTTGACTTCCCAAAAGTCAAACTTTCAAGGGGGGCAGATAGTCAAACTGACCACACACATTTTATCTCATTCACACATTCCCTTTACTAACATGTATCATGATCAGCCTGAACATGACTGCTAGACGGCTTCCCGATCTGCAGACACTCTACTGGAGGCACTGCAGGTGATAGCAGCTCACCAAACGTCTTCCAGCAAAACGGGTCATAAAGATGATACCGTTCTTGAATCGGTTTTAAGTTTATAAGATTTAGATGCACATCCGTGCATGGCATACTGTCACTACACGCGAAGTGCACAGGTTTAACCGTATACGTTCCTCTTATTCTTTCGTAGTTGATTCCCGATAACGCAACTGCTGATGATTGGTTCTTACACGTGCTTTTATCGCAGTAGAATTGGTCGATTACTATCGGTAATTGAACTTCAGAAACTTGAATGTTTGAGAACATTATTCCTTGTACTGATCCTGACCCACCCTGCAGTTTGACCTCAAAAGTCAACGTCAATTTAAAGTCAAAGTCAAACAAAGGGTATAGAAAGTATTACTTTACCTGCCATGTTTTGATTCTTACACCATTCATGGTGTTATGCATCATGACGTCACGAACGGTGATGTTCGATACACACGCTTTCGTGTTATCTTTCCCTAAACTTCCGATACTGATACCGTGACCAGGCCCACAGTTCACATTGTGTATGTATACATTTGAGCACCCGGTTTGTATAGATATGCAATCATCCCCTGCAATAAATGAGTCGATTCAGGTTATGTTTTAATCTCACAGGTCAAACAGACGGGTCAAAGTTAGTTAAAAATTTTGTACATTGTTTTTTTACCAAAAGTTTAAAAAGTTGCTGTTTTGACCCAGCCCGTTTTAACATGTTACCCAGCCCGTCTGCTTTAAACCAGTTTGACCTGGTCAAACCCGACCCGAACCAGTTAAAACCATATTTGACTTTTCAAGAATATTGAGGTAATTACCACATGAGAGATCAGTAGTGTGGATCAATACATCCTTGGAGTTTTGCAAATGAATCCCATCCGTGTTCGGGCTATCAGCAGGGGACGAGACGTGGAAGTTGTATACCGACACTCCAACACAGTTATCGAATTTCAGGTGACACTGAGGGCTATTTTGAATAGTTATACCGGTCACAGTTACATCAAAGCTTCCATAAAACCGAATCGCCTATATAAACACCATAACACATCTCAAAAATCTATAACACTATATAACAATTCTTGTTATTGGCAGGTAAAATTTAAGGGTACTTACAGTTGGTTTTATGCTCGGCATTTTTCCTCCAAGCGAGTTGGTTATCTGCCATTTAAACAAATCGGTCAGGGTTATGCTTTTTGATTATATAGTTTAGGTGTGCACACAAAACCGAAATGATCAAACTGTTATCAGAATATCCTATAGTATCTAACTGAAATAACCGAACGCAATAAAAAGCCAGCAGTTTGGTTTTGTGTTTGTTAAGAAAACCAGATTTTCGGTTTGTTTCGGATTCACATCAACAAAAAAACCCAACTGAACCAAACCAAAAAATTCAATTTTAAGTAATCTGTAACAAATTAATAAACGAAGTAACCCAAAAAAGTTTGGGTTAAACCGCTAAAGTTTCAAACACAAATGCATTAGTCATTTTTTTGGCCTCAAATTTTTAAGCCCAAACGGTAAAACCCAAAAGAACGAATTTTCATTTTTAATTATTTTAGCCCAAAATGACTAAAACTAGCCCACACCCCTATTCAAGTCAAATGGGTAAAACAAAATATATCTGAAAAGAAAACACGTTGAACGTGTTTAAGCATTGTCATAATGTATTTTTAACAAAAAGTGTTTGTGGGCCCAACCCGTTCGACCCATCCATTTTATAGCTATAATATGTGGTAGAAGATTTAAGTACCGATGAATTTGCGGTTTCTTCTTTTGTGCCATTGAGGGGAACTATTAGTTTTAGTTCATCGTCTAGTGGATCATTTAAACCCGACTCTTTCCACCATATCGCGCCACTTCCATCGATGGTTCCGCCTCCTTGAATAGTCAAACCTACTAGTTTTGTAAACAAGATCCATTGAAACAGCCCTGACCCATAAGATTTGAAGCTTGATGGAGCAGTTATGGTACCATCAACCTGCCCAAATTCAAAGTAATAAGTTTGGTGCATTTGTGACTTCTATGAAACTAGAAGGGTAGAAAGTGAAAACTTAAAATAAATTACCTGAAAAATGATGTTTTGTTGGCAATATGGGCCGGAGAATGTAATGGGCCCCAAAAGGAAGTTGTATGATGATGGCACAATAATTTTTGACCCTGCTACTTTACATGCAGCAGCCCAAGCCCCTTCAAACGCCTAGTTACATAATAAAAATTTACAATTAGTTACTTTTCCAATAATAATCCTAATTATATGTGTAAAATGTTTTAACAAATGTTAAATTTTAGTTATAATTTTGGTAATATATGCCTGCTAATATGTCAAACAAATTTTAGTTGGAATTTACCATAAATGTGAATATGTTTTGAAATTAGGAAAAAAACAAAGTGCCTGACTATTATTAAATACCTAAATATCTGTATATGGATACATTAGAAAAGTTAGTATCACAATTATAGTTAGCATTCAGTTGTTTAATTTAGTATAATTCTTTATTGCTTTTTATAAATACAAAACCCTCTAATCATAAATTTCAGTTAGTGATAATTTAAAAATCAAAAATAAAAAAAACAAATCACACTTTCTGGGAACTACCCTCCACTTTGAGAACTTTTTTTTTTCCCAAAAAGGGTTTACCATATGGCTTCCAGTTTATAACACACATGGGAATTATATTAACAGAGTTTGAATTAAATTAATGTGTTAATTATGTAAATCAAGTGGTGTAATTATATATATACAACATAGTGTAATTATAGGATAATATAATTACATTACGATTTAATTACATAATTATTTTACTTGTATATATAGTTATAGTACTTGATTCGCACAATTAACACATTTTTTAGTTCGTTTGTTAATTTATAATATATCAAATAGTGTACATTCAAATTTACATGTGTTTTTTTTTAAAGAAAGAAAGAAATTTGTTCGGGGAAATTCTTGGTATTTTAAATAAATTATGCCTGACAAATGACCTTAAAAAAATTGAGCAGGATGTCGATAGAAGCCGGATCAAACCTTTTACCTATGCTACACAACTCCCTGATATTGGTTTGGAATTAATCATATATTCATATACTGTAATTAAAATAAAACAATCATTTACCTTCTTTTTGTTTTTATTTACGATTTATGATTACGGTGGACATCCACCAACTAAACTTTTTCTTTTCACTTTTTGTATATATGTTAAAATCATATAAAAACAATGTTTGCTAAAATCCATATTAGTGTACAAAATGTTATACTATTAAATGGAAAATTGTTCTTATATTACAATTTTTTTAACAAAATTGCATACACAATATTCGATTCCATAAATTACTTATAATATGATATAATATAATTATAAAAATGTAATATATTGACAAGTTTGTAAAGTCGTAATATGGTGAGATTCGGTACAAATAAAATTAACCTAATAAACATATAAATAACTAGAGCAATTATAATTTTGAACTAGATTAATAAAATTTTGTAATAATAATTACTCTATTTATTTCAAAAGTTATAGAGCAATAATAATTACACTAGTGTTAACATAACTACTCCAGCTATTAGTAAACTATTCACGATAAAAATAATAAGTATTTGATCCAAACGCATTTGATCATAATATATAATTAATGTTCTTATAAAAACACCTTACCTTTGTATCATCAGTACTACCATCTCCTTTAGCACCAAAATCCAACACATTATACGTTGAGGCCGCAGCCTTGCCTACCGGTGGAGGTGCCGGAGCCTTGCCTACCGGTGGGGCTGGCTGAGCCTTGACTTTGGGTGGAGTGACCGGAAACGGTGGTGGTTTATGAGAAGAAGATTTGGACTTTGACTTGCCGCCGGTGTGGTGGTGGTGGTGGCCGGATTTCTTCTTGGAGAGTGAAGATGAGGTGCTGGTTCTACTACTATGCCAACCTCTTCTTGCATTGCAAGTGTGATGATCAATGGCATATGTCCACACTAAAATGGATATCAGAATTGCAAATGTGAAGCTTCTGAATGTTAAACAACCCATTGGTGGTGGTGGGAGTGTGTTGTTGAAGATGACTGAGAGAGACGAGTGTATATTATGGTATTTATATAAGCAAAAATAATTCAGCTCATCATTTGTTTTTTGTTGGTTTTATTTCACATGTAAACAACAAGATTGTATTTGTTAGTTACACAAATAAATATATATTAATATAGTTAAATCTTAACTAGTGACTCATTTATAATACTCATGTTGTGTTTGTGTTAACATGTTTAGTTTACGAAACAACGTATGCATCAGCTAGTTTATTTAAACAAGTCGATTTAAAAACGTGTTTAACTCATTTCAAGAGTTGACTGGTTAGGTTGATGTATTTGACATTAGCTAGTCTATTTGACATGAGCGTATAGCATGCCGACGAGCTGCTACCCCTTTCCACGCAGCATGACATGGACCGTGCCGCCACTCCCATGTGAACCATTCTTCAAAATTTGATCGTTGAACCAAATTTTGACAGTTTATTTTTTTTACATTGGGGTTTTTAGCCATAAAAAGATTATACCCTACAAATACATAATTATTCAACATTTTTAACACATACAAATTTTATTCTATTAAATACTCACAATGTACTCTCTATTTTATTAAGCAAAATGGATTCGAACAACCCAAATAATATTTTTTTCTAAGGACGATCATACTCCACATATCAATCCTCGGTTTGCCAAATTCTAAAGTTATCAACTATATATCAACAATCACAACAATTTCTAATACTGTAACCCATAAAGAACCCAAAGATGAACCACAACTATAGTATTTTGTAAGTGAATCGAACGTCCGGTGAACGTCTGGTTGTCTGTTTGATAAGAAGTTTGTTTGGTAAGTTTTACGAACGAACACGGATAAAGACCGCATTCGTTCAATAGTGTTCGTGAACGTCCGGTAACGTCCGTCCAATAACTCTGTTTAATAGTGTTATGTATGTTAAAATTCCTTGAAGAATTTTACGAGAAGTTTGTGAATTTTGAAGACCAAAACATTTTTTTGAAATGATTTTTTGTTTGGTTACTATGTTAAGTGTTAACTATTTTTAGACATCATGTGGTATAATGTTCATTAGTGTTTATGCTAAGTATTTTGATATGTTTAAGTTTGCTTGTCCATTAACATTCACTATTATCTATTGGTGTTTGTTTGTCTATTAGTGTCTGTTAGTGTTCGGTTGTCCTGCTTGTTCGTGAACCATTCGTTTGTCCGAAAAATCTTAACGGACGAACACGAACAAAGTCTCGTTTCGGTCGGTCCACTTACAACCCCTATAAGAAAAGGACGAGAAAACTGGCCGCTATTTAAAGAAGCTACAAAAACATTCGACAAGACTAGTATAAGTTTATAAGTTGGACGGTGGTAGAGGAGATGTGGCTCGAGCTTGGGTCAACATACTATGAATTCAAAGAAGTGTTTTTTATATTCCTTAGGGTATGTTTAGTATGAGGTAATGGAATGAGCGGAAGAATGAAATGAGCGGGGGGGAATGGAATGAACATGGGGGGTTTGTTTGGTATGGGGTAATGAAATGGGCGATGGAACGGAATGAGCGAAGGAATGGAATGGACAAGGTAATGAAATGATTCATTACCATTCCATGGACATGCTTGGTTACCATGTGGGAATAAAATGAATTATTAGTTTTTTTTTTAATTTTTTGGTAAGCAAGAAAAAACCGAAATGAAATAAAAATGGTAGTGAGTGGCAGTGGGATGGTGGTGGTGGGCGGCGAGCAGTAATGGTGGTGGCGGGTGGTGGGCAGCGGTGGCGATGGGTGGGAACCGGTAGTGATTGTTGGTAGTGCTAGGTGGTCGTGATAGTGGGGGGTGGTGGCGGTGGCAGGCGGTGATGGTCGGTTGGTGGTGGTGGTAGTGGGTGGCGCTTATAGGTGGTGGATGGTGGTAGCGCCGGAAGTGGGTGATGGTGGTGGTAGGCGGAGGCAGTTGGTGGTGGTGGCAGGCGGGGTGGTGGTGGTCGGCAGCGAAGGCGGGTGGCGGAGGCGGGGTGGTGGTGGTCGGCGGTGGAGGCGGTGGTAGTGAGAGGGCAATGGGTAGTGGTGGTGGAGGTGATATAGTGTGAAAGATGGATGTAATGAAAAAAACATGGGGGTGGATGGAATGTATTTGGGGTGTTTAGGGGGAATGAAATGAATATGGTAATGAGTGATTCCATTCCATCAACCAACCAAACATATACATTTTCATTCCATTGTATTGGTCCATTTCATTCCACCTCTCATTCATGTATACCAAACGCTACCTGAATGTATAATTACTGTTTTACGTTTGGTTACCCTTTGAGAATGAAATATATAATTACATTGTATAAGCAAGAAAAGACAAAAGAAACTAACACAATTCATAAAAAATAACAAAAATATTCATTTTTCAAATTAATTTTGTTTTACCAATTTTCACAACATTATCTATTTAATATATAATAAATCAAACATGTTTTGTAATTTATATAAACAAATAGCTGTATATTTAAAATATAGAATGATATAATAAATTACAGTGGAATTTAAAAAAATTGAACATGTTTTCTATTGCTGTTTTTGTTATAAAATTATAAAATCATTATTTAAAAACAAAATTGAGAATTAACATGAAAATAAGGTAGAGAATGGAAAAAAAAACAATGTGGATGGAAGGATTGAAAATAGTTATTTTTAGAAGGAAAGTCATTCTTTTATTAATGACCCATTCATTTTCAATTGTCAACCAAACACACTTATTTTTATTGTGTTTGAATGAGTCATTTAATTCTGTCTTTCATTATATTATATCAAATGCTACCTTACACCTTTTCTAATTTTGTTTTATATTTTTCATATTTTTTTTATATTGTTTAATTTTTATGTTGTTTAGGAAATATGCAATGAGAGTCTTGTTTTTGGCCTGCATCACAACAAACCAACATTAGATACTACAACTAGCGAAGTATCATCAACACCATTCCCTAAAACCTAAGTGGTGGGAGATGTATAAAAAAATATCGTGCCTTAACGCTATCTACGACAACATCCTAACAACTCTATTGACAAATAGTTGTCGTACAGCCTAATGGATAAGTCGCTTCCCTCCTGCGCTGAGATTCCGAGTTCAAGTCTCATCGTTGCTGGCACTTTGTTACATTGAGCAACAAAACTATTTGAACCTTAAAGCCCGTAAATACGTGGTTGTATCCTAAATATCAGATGAGATAGTGTTTGCATACTTCAACTTTTAAGTTAATTCGAATTGATATTTATTTTTTTAAAATTTCAATTCTTATGTTTAAGTTATTTAATTTTTTTAAAGCCCAATATTATTAAAAAAAACAAAATGGGAAGGCTATGCATAGTGGAGGGGCTACAAACGGGGGCGAATTGTGACACGTGGCGCCCAGTCAGCAAAGGGTGAGAATTTGTTTTTGGGGTGTAATGGTGTAAGGGCTACAAGTTGGGCCCACAATATCTTTTTTTATTATTTTTTTATGATTAAACTAATCAAATAAAAACCAATTTATTTAAATAATTGAATAAAAATGTATTAAAATTAAAAAATAAATACAAAAAAAAATACATAAAACTAAAAAAAACACACACCAATAATAAAAATAAATTATAATAAAAAAACACACCATAACAAAATACATATAAAAATACAAATAAAAAAACTAATCTATTCGTCTTCATCTTCATCTTCGTCCTCCTCCTCGTCTTCTTCCTCCTCTTCGTCCTCAACGGGACGATTATCCCACACGTGTTGAACCAAATCCACCTTTAGTTGGTTATGTATATCACTTGATGTGAGCTGGTGAATGTTATACGTTCGTTGGTCTTGGGTTGGTTCAGGGAACCGTATTGGAACGCTTCCTGGTATATAGTGTTGACAAATTGCGTTTCCCTCGTCTTCTAAAATCATATTATGCAATATGAAATACGTATACATGGCATCGCTCATTTTTGCCAACGTCCATACACGACATGGGTTTTTCACATAATGCCAACGTTTTTTTAGAACCCCGAAACACCTCTCGATATCCTTTCTTGCGGACTCTTGCTTCTTCTTAAAATAATCTCTTTTTTCTTCGATCGGGTCTTGAAACGTCTTGACGATGATCGAGTACTCTTGATATATCCCATCTCCCAAATAGTATCCGTGACGATAGAAGGTATCGTTGGCATAAAACGGTAAGACCGGTATGCTACGGCTGATGTAATACTCTAGCACGGGTGACGCGTTGAGAACGTTTATGTCGTTGTTGGACCCGACTGTGCTGAAGTAGGCTGACCAAATCCAGAGGTCGTGTGAACAAATGGCTTGAAGACTAACCGTTGGAACTCCATGGTCACCACGAGTGTATTGACCTCGCCATGCGGTTGGACAGTTGGCCCACTCCCAATGCATGAAATATATACTCCCGATCATGCATGGAAAAGAATGTTTGCTTTCGTGTACATCGTATATGCGAGTCAGGTCGTTTGAAGTAGGAATCCTCAGATAACGACGAGAGTATAATTGTATTATTCTTATTCCTATACAAATAAATTATTAAAAAATATTTATATTAAAAACAATAGTTAATACAAAGAATTTGAATTTTACCGATGCAAAAATTCTTCAACGCATCTCTCGTTGTTTTCTCAGCCATCTTTAAATACTCGTCATTGATATCGGTCGTGTTTCCGTATGCGAGGATGCGTAGAGCCGAAGTACACTTTTGGATGGCGGAGAATCCTAAATATCCTCTTGCGTCGGGCTTCTGTTGAAAATACTCATACTCCCGCTCCATATCTCCAACGATGCGCAAAAATAAACGCTTGGACATCCGAAAACGACGTTGAAACATAGCGTCGTTATATGTAGGTGTGTCGTTGAAGTAGTCCTTCATCAAACGCTCGTTCGCTTGCTTACGATCCCGAAGGATATATGACCGTCTACGTGGTGGCGTATAGCTAGCAGAGCGGGACACCATGTTATTGGCGACGGCCCGAACCGCGTTCGTGACCTCTAAATGCTCTTCCGCCACTCGTTGATGAATCTGATGAATTCTTCGACTCTCGTTGATTAATTGATCTCAAATCTCGGCAGAATTCGTGGAATCCGGGGAACTCATTGAGTTTGAAGAAGTATGAAATGATGAAAATGATTGGTATTTTTATGTTTGAGTTTGTATATGATATGGTGAAAATGGTTTAATTGGTTTGATATTTATATTAAGTTTTTAATTTAATTTTTTTATTTAGCCGTTATCCAACGGTAACATTATTATTATATTATTATTTTCTTCACATCTCGGCGACAATAACACCCCGCCCCCGCCCCTTTTCTCCTGGGGGGGGGGGGGGGTGTTCGCGCCCATTCTCTCCCCAACTCGCCCGAGCCCGAGCCCCACTACACATTGCCTAAGAGACAAGAGGCCCACAACACACAAGGAAATAAAAGTTCAAATTATAAGTTCGACAACCAGATAATAGAGTATTTTAAATAGAAAATATGCAAACATAAAATTTCTTTTTGAAAGGGTATTACTACTACTATTAATATAATAATAACAATTAAGATACTTGGTGTCGCAAAGCCCCTGTTGGACCATTTTGCGGCACCTTATTGGTCAGGACATTTTTCTTAGATTTGTTTTAGTTTCGGACTTGTAACGAACGTAATGAAAACTGACCAAATACCAATTATTTCTTCTTTTGTTTTAGTTCTAGTACAGTAATAAACTGTAAGTCACTGGTCCCGGTATCCTACATTGGCGTTGGATTTACTCATAAACATAGTTCTAAATATCAGAGTTAATTAAAACTTTCGCGGAATAAATAAAATTTTATCATTCATTACAGAACTTTAAACTTGTCTTTGAAAACATAACATAACGTGTCTTATTATAACATAATGACAATTCTTCATTGGATGTTAGCCCCTTCAAATCATGCCATGTATCTCCTTTAAGCCAGCTGCTTCAACCTATTTACTCGCGTGCATACTAAAAGTCAGCTACGTTGAGTGAGTTCTAGTTAATGCAGGTAACATACAATACATTCACATACTTATATATATATATACACATATCCGTAGATACATATTACTTGCTCGTACGTATCAGTAGATACATGTTTCTCACTTAACATGCTTATCTTTCTTTCGTACATACGTAATTATATAACTTCCTGTTTTCTTTCTTTCTTTCGTTCTTACTTAACATTTATGTAAGGCCCCGTTACCGGTGCCCTACATTGGACGTTGGATTTACTCATAAACGCAGTTCTAAATATCAGAGTTAATTAAAACTTTCGCGGAATATAAAACTTCAACCAAATATATATTACACAACCTTCAAATCTTGTCGTAACAAACATTCATTATTATTTAAACATAAAACATAGTCTTTAAAAACATCATAACATTTCCTTGAGATGCAAGTATCTTCAATTCCATGTCGTGTCCTCATCAAGCGAACTGTCTCATTCTACTCACCTGCGTACATACTAAAAGTCAGCTACGCTGAGTGAGTTCTAGTTAATCACACATTATACAATACATACACTGACCTTCAATTATGCATCCGAAGATACATAATATTTACTTTACTAATTTACTTTCATTACATAAGTTCATACATACGTTCATACTTTGTTACTTTCATACTATATAAATTACTGTCCTTTTCTATCTCGGATATTATTAGGGTCCGATCCTTTCCTTTTCTATCTCATATATTATTAGGGTTTGATCCCTCTTTCCTTTGTCTATCCTAGATATTATTAGAGTCTGATCCCTTTCTTGTCTATCTCAGATATTATTAGGGTCTGATCCCTTTCTTCTCTATCTCAGATATTATTAGGGTCTAATCCCTCTTTCTTCATTTTCGTGCATACTGTCTTTACATACCCATAACATAAATACTTTCTTTAATCATTCATACATATTCATATATTGTACATATATCTATCATACACATTCATCTATCATATAACTACCTCCCTTGATAGCACGTGCAATATCCGAAGATCGTTCACGTACCGACAAGCTTTCATTCACATTTAAGATATACATACATAACATATAAACCATACAAGGCATACACTTACCAGTTAAGGTAAGTGTATTAACTATCACATCGAGTATGCACAAAGCCCTGAAAACATAACAAGGAAATGGGGCTAGAAACTCACCTGAATGCGGTTACGTTCACCGTTTATGGTAATCCCCTTCTTGAGTTGTGCACGATTAACTGTATAACAATTACACGTATCAATTATCTGTCACTACCCATATCGCGTCTCTAGTCTAATTATAACCCTCAACGGACGGGGGTCCGGGGGCAGCGCCCCAGGCAGCGGGGTCTAGGGGCGGCAGCCCCTAGCAGGGTCCAAGGGGCAGAGCCCCTGGCTGGGGTCGAGCTGCCAAGTCAGCTTGGAAATTTTTATTTCCATTAACTGTCTTAACACATTTTCCATTAAGATTTTAATTTATTATTTAATTCGCTATCTCATTCGCCGTAACGAATTAAGCCTAATTCGTTACTTTCGTATTCTAGTTCGTTAACTGATTCTTCGTCCAACCATAACGAATTGGGCAAGTAACGAATCACTTGATTCGTTATCATTCCATGGCGAACTAGTGGGTAATGAATCACTTGATTCGTCATCTTAGCATAACGAACTGGGCGATCTAATTCGTTATTTTGTCTTAACGAATGGTTGAACTAATTCGCTATCTGGACATAATGAATGGATTGGCTAATTCGTTATCTTATCATAACGAACTGCCTCCATCTTATCCAGACTTTGACTTAGGGTCAAAGTCAAAATTGCCAAGAACATGAAATGGTTAACAGTTACCAAATCTGCAATTGAACCTTCGTTCCTTAACCAAATAACACGATTTAGGTATCAGTGGATTCGGAATCCAAGCGCCTACAAACCCCAACCCTTTGTTCATCCAATTATTCACGTTTAAGGGGTGCGATTTTGGTATATATATTACGGGTTCTTCACACTAACAATCAACTTATCAAACTGTAATCAATTTCAGTAAGTTTAGCTTCGTTGGATTCGTTTTTACCATACTAACACATATCTATGATTTCTAAACGATTCCGAACCTATATGAACAAGTTCTCGATATAAACGTACCTTAAACGAGTTGAACTACGAACACGAGCTGGTCCTTTATGTAAGTTCGGTTCGTCAAAATGTTCTAGCACCAAAAAGCTCGGGTTTTCGCCTTCGGATCTTGGTTCGGGTTTGTGTGTGTTTTTCAAGGTGTAGGCTATGGTGTAGAGATGGATAAAATGGAAAGGATTAGGGTTTAAGGGGGTATTTATACTCCCTTAAGCTCATGGACCTAAGGCCCATTCCAGCTTATATTCCATCTTCTAAGGTCCAAGCCCAACCGTGTACAGTTTATTGTCTAAACCGATAAACGACACAATATAAAATAAACGAAATTTATTTTATTATTATAACCAAAAGTGGGATGTTACAATTTATTCATACTTTACATACTTATACGTTTTAAAGAGAATTACGCCCTATTGCCTCGAGTATTATTAGGGCGCGGTCCCTTTGCTGCCTCGGATATTATTAGCATCCCGTTCCTTTTATGCCTCGAGTATTATTAGGGCTCGGTCCCTTTCTTCCTCGGATATTAATAGGATCTGGTCCCTTCTTTTGTACCTTATCATTCTTTTATATTTATTTATATTTTTCATACATAGCATACATATATCATATATAAACAATCACATATTCAAACTATCACCTGGCAGTACATGCAATATCCGAAGATGGTTTACGTACCGTCAAGCATTCATTCATAACTTTCACATAAATCATATAAGGCATACACTTACCACTTAAGGTAATTGTATTAACTAACCACATCGAGTATGTACACAGCCTCGAAAAAATAACAAGGAAATGGGGCTAGAAACTCAGTATACGGCTCCTCTCTGAATTTATTGTTATGTCATTCTTGAGCTGTGCACGGCTAACTGTGTATTAATCATAATATCAATTAACTACTTCTAGCTATACCATACTTCTAGGTTATTGTAACTCCTAGCTACAGGGGTTCGGGGGAAGCACCCCTGGCAGCGGGGTTCTAGGGGTGGGAGCCCCTAACGGGGTCCAAGAGGCAGAGCCCCTGGTTGGGGTTAATCTGCCAGGTCAGCTTGGAAAAAAAATTATTTTCATTAATAGGTCTTTACTAAAAACCTCATCAGATAACTGAAGTTCAATTATTTAATCAAATCAAATATTCATTTTAAACATTACCTTTCCTTATTAATTAATTACTTATCCTAGTCTATATATGTCATTTACGTACATATACTCTGTCTATCTTTCGTTTATTTCGTAAAATCATTAAATCTGGCGTATAAGTTTATTATGGCGTATAAGTTATCAATGGCATGTAAGTCTTCCACGGCGTATAAGTGGCTCTGGCGTATAAGTCATACGTATACATCCTTACATATACGTTACATACATTCATACACGTGCATACTTATACGGGTTTACATATACGTTTATGCACATATACGAGCTTACATATACGCTGCTTTCATACATATACGTTTATGCACATACATGAGCATGCATATACATATACGTTGTCTGCGTACATATACGTTTTTGCATATATACAGGCATACATATATGATGCCTGCATACTTATGCATTTGTGCACATACACGCCATACATACACACTACATATACATATATGCTACGCATACATATACAGCGTATATGCTTATACGCCGTATGCTCAGCTCCGTTTCCATTTTTCGTGTTTTTGAGGGTCTTCTTCAATTCCGGCTCCGTCAGCCGTCGTTAACCACCATGGTTTATCGGGGTTTGATCATCTATGGCCTAGGTAGCTTCGGGGTGCCCAGATCTTAGCTTAGGTGGTCCTTAAGCTCGTTTTTGGTTGATTAAACACCCGAATAAAACTAGATCTAGATCCAAACGGCTCATACGACATCACGGGGCAGCGGTGTCGGGTTCTAATATGTTGGTGCAGCTACGATAAATTATTTCTTACCTTCGGTTGGTCTTGGGTTGTTGAATATATTAAACTAAAGAGTGTTTGGCTTAAGCGTGTGTTTTTGAAGGTGTAGGCTATGGTGTAGAGATGGATGGAAATGGAAAAGATTAGGGTTTAAGGGGTATTTGTACTACCTAAGCCCATGGACCTTAAGCCCATCTTTCCTTTTTGGTCCATATTTAATTCCATCTAATTAGCCTACTTAACTTTCCATATTTATTATTTTATTATTTCTCTACTAACTCAAGTAAACTTTTTCATCATAAATAAATAATATATTAAATATTATTCTTAGAAAATTCGGGATGTTACATGAACTTGATGGAAACAACTCAATTCTCTATACTCACTGCTATTTATTAGTTCCATCACCGTAACGAAAAACCAACGTTTTTTAGTTCCGGTACCGTAACAAACATGATGGAAACCGATCGAATTTGCTTAGACTCACCACTTAAACGCCTAGGATTGACAACGATCGGGCTTTACCAACGCACGAGTCTTAATGATCGACACCACCTCAGTGTCCCACCTCAATGTTTTATAATGTTTTTGTTTTATTTTTTGTTTAGTTCCGGTACAATGACGTAAGTAACCAAAACTGACCGAATTCGCGTCGAAATAGCGCTCCGATGTCTAGGGCCGACAACGCTTGGGTTTTACCTACGTCCGGGTTTTACCAACCTGTCACGGTGCAACACGAAAGGTAAAACAATTGTAATGATATATCGCTGCAAAGCCCCTATTGGGCCATTTTGCGACACATTATTGGTCATGGCATTTTGTTTTTTTTATTATTTTGGTTTGTTATTGCTGTAACACCCCAAAACGTTTTGTGCCAAATTTACTAACTTTTAGAGTTGAAGGGCTAAATTGTAATTAAGCTAAAGTTAAGGTCCAGGGTCTAATATGAAATTATGCAAAAGTTAAATTAGACGGACCATCTAACAGATAAGATGGTCCATATCAAACATAACCTGGATATTTTATTAACTCTTTGGAAGGACCGTTTTACCTACGATTTTTGTACGATCTGTATATAGAAAATCTTATCGACTAACAAAATGATGAGACGTACCGTCTCATCATAAACATCCATTTCATGCATTAACAATTCCATAATCATCCCGTACTTAAAAATCAAGCATATGTGCATGTTCTTGGAACCTTAGGATTGATACTAGTCAAGAATGATGTTGAAGTTAGATAATAGCTCTGATAAAACATTCTAGTGGTGTTAAAAGTGATATCATATCATTCGTAGGCCAGGATAATAGCTTGGAAGTAAGGTATACTGCATCTAGGCTAGCTTTAATTCGTTTACTACGTTTAAGCGAGCATCCAAGATGTTATCTATGAAACCTCGGTGAACATATGATATAGAAGTCACACAAAGTATTTTAAGAATTTATCAGTTCTTAGAACATATAAACGGATGTTAGTTTGATGTTTAAACTTTTAACATAAACGGGATAAGGAGGAGGATTAGACGGACCGTCTAACACTTCTTATGGTTCGTCTCAAACTGTTTTCCATATGGGTCAAAGGTCAAAAGTTAGACGACTTGTCAAAAGAATATATAGACCGTCTCATCATGATATGGTCCGTATCATTAAAACGGACCGTCTAATTTAATTGACGCCTCGTCACAACAAGGGTTCAGTCAAAAGGGTCAAAGGCAGTTAATACGGACCATCTCAGTTTTATGGTCCGTCTGAACATAAAAATGTAATATTCAATTCAAAATTAAGTTTTGAATCTAGAAATCGAACCATAATTTATGAATGAGGTTAGAAACAATAAAGCGGGCCAGTATGATCTGTAGCTGGACAAACAAATGATCCGGAAGTTTATGTAAGCCTATCCATGATAGGTTAAGTATCTGAAAACTTGAAGGTTATTGAAACAAGTTCACCGAAACAGATATGAGAGGTAAGTACCTTTTTAAAACCTTTAAATTAGATTCACAGACCTACAATAAAGGTAAATATGTGAAACCTTTACAAATTGTTAAACATATTTACTCTTATAGAACAAAGGAGTTTGTCATAAAGAGCCTGAAAACGTTCACATAGGATAATGAAGACTCTAAAACGTTAGAACACATGATTGAAAATAAAAGCACTCAGACTAAATACACATGTGTCTGGATCCAAACATAATTAACAAAACAGCAAACATGCTACATGTTAATCTCAAACCACATCTCCAATGGGCGCAACTCACTCCCAGAGAAATGTTGACATGTGTGTGTATGTTAGTGGTTCGCCCCAGATGATAGAGATAGAGCAGCTGCCCCGCTGATCTGTACATAAAACTATACTTATGTTTTAGCGAAAGTTCAGAAAAAGTTTTAGAGTTGGCAACGATTCACCAGCATATCGCTAACGTATATTCAATATTGTTTCACAGGGAATTAAAAATGTTGGATCAGACAGGAAATAATATTGGTGATAGATTGCCATTAGATGTTGAAATCAGAAATAGTGTAAATTATATTTTCGCATACATGCTTGTAATATCAAACGAGTATTTAAATTCCGAGATTTTAAAAATATTATTTCGTTTAAAAAGACTTCTGCTAAAAGAACGCATCTTTGACATATTTATCAGGGCCGTCTTCGAGAAATTAAATACCTCGGTCGAAACGAAATAAAAAGTCCCATAGGCCTTAATGAGTAACGAAATGTATAAGCTAATTTTTTCAAACGACGTTTAACATTATTTTTTTATTTAGTTTTTAAACTTAGTTTGGGCTCAATAAATTTAATGGATTATGGATAAAAAAGGCTTTGGATCCGGTATATTTAAGATGATTAAGATCCATACCTATTTTATATATAAAAAAAAGATTTAGAACTATATGTAATATATATATATATATATATATATATATATATATATATATATATAGGATGAGTATCATTACAGAACTGTTAAATTATTTAAGAACTTGAAGGAACCCTTGAAAACTAATGTTTTTTATAAAACATTTTGTATGTTAACGTTCTTTGAGAGTAGTTTTATCATTTTCTATATCTATATCTACGATTACAATTTTGAAAATTAGTTTTTATACATATCTATGTTTTGTTTTAAACATATGTAAATTTGTTAGTACATAAATTTTACGTATATGTAAACTTGTGATTAATATATGTAATCAAATTTTTTTTTATATAAAATATGATAAAACTACCCTTAAATAATGTTAATATATAAAAAAAATTAAAAAATCGTTTGGTTTTTAAGGGTTCCTAAGAGTTCTTAACTTTTTTAAAGTTCTTAAATGATACCAATCCTATATATATATATATATATATATATATATATATATATATATATATATATATATATATCAAAATTTTTGGCCCCCAAAATTTACGTGCCTCGGCCGGCCGCCCGGCTTGCCCTACCCAAGGGCCGGCCTTGATATTTATAAAACCGGTATCAACCGTTCGCCATACGTCTAGGCCCCCGAGGCCAGGTGTGACAATTGTTCAGGTACGTAACGAACGTAACGAAAATCTACTGAAGTCCAATTTTTATAGTTTTGTTTTAGTTCCTGTAGCATAACAATCGTGACGTAAACCGATCGAATTCGTGTAGACTCGTCGCATTTTTTTTTAGTTCTAGTATCGTGTCGATCATAATGAAAATTGACCGAATGCCAATTTTTGTTTTGTTTTAGTTCTGGTACCATAATGAACATAACGAAAACCGACTGAATTTGCACAGACTCACCATCTTAACACCCGGGATCTAGGGCTGTCACTTTTACGCGAAAACCCAAAACCCAACTCGAAAAAACCTGTACCCGAACCCGAACTAACCCAACTCGAAGAACCCAAACCTGTGAAAAGATTAACCCGAACCTGAACCGAAGTCATTCAGGTTGGTTCTCGGGTTTTATTTATAAAATTTGGATCAACCCGAATAAACTTGTAGTTTGAAATTAAATATATTTTTATGTATAATAGGCTAAGTCTTAGCCACTAAAGTTATCAGAATCTGTTTCTAATCGACTGTTGTCATTCTAACTATTATGGATCGATTGTTTATTATTAATTTATGTTTTCCATTTATTGCTAATATCAACCATAATCCAACAACCAAATCATGTCCGATTGAATACAATTATGCTTCGAGTTAGCTTTACTCTTCTTTTGAATTGTTTTACCAAGTTATGTTAGTTTATTATTTGATTATTTGTGTTATAAGCAAAGAAGAATATGTTGTTTTAATTTTAGCATTGTAGTTTTAAAAAATTTTTTGGTTTTGTGTTTTTATTTCTAGGATACTCGAGACCCGATTAATTCAACCTGAAAAAACCCGAATCCGAATCACCCGAACCCGAAAAACCTGTGAGAGATTTGGGTTGGGTTTCAGGTCAAGATATAAAACTTTGAAACTCGAAGAACCCGACCCGAAAAACCCAAAACCCGAAAAACGAACCCGAAGAACACCTCTACCGGGATCTACAACGGTCTTGTTTTACCAATAGTCAAGTTTATTGATCGACACCACTCCAGTGGTCCATCTCTATTTTTATAAGTTTTTTGTTTTATTTTTAGTTTTATTTCCGGTATAATAACACACGTAACCAAATCGACCAAATTCGCATCGACTTACCTCCTTAATGCTTGGGACCGACAAAGCTTAGATTTTACTACGACATGAGTTTCATTGACCTACGGAAAAACACTTTAATCTCACTCATATGGTAGAATCTGAAAGCGTAGGATGCAATGAATTTTTTTTTCTATCTAAGAAGATAGAGAAACCATGAATTAATTTTTAGGAATTATTAGGAAGAACCTGATATGAGTTATTAGTAAATTATAGTTTAGGAGATTCTTAGGTAGTGTTTCGTATGCAACAATCATAGGGGGAGGGAATGAAATGATTCATTGCTTGGGAATGAAGATAGTGGTGTTTGGTTGATCAACGAAATGAAACCATCCATTACACATGAAATCTCATTCCATCAAAACCATTCATTCTCACCCATTTTTTTTTCCTCATTCCATACCTCATTCACCCTACTTTCTCAACAACTCCACCACCTAACAACCACCACCATCTCCACCACCACTCCATAGTCACCACCACCGCCATCGTCGTCGTCTCCACCACCACCTCTGTTGTCGCCGTCACCACCACCACTACCACCACCCTTGCTTCATGACCACCATTACTACTACCGTCGCCACCACCAGTTTCTTCGCTGGAGCTACCCCTACTATCGTCGTCATTGCAATTTTATTTTTTTTTTGGTAAAAAAAATTATGTTGAGATAATAGTGTTTTTATTATTTC
The DNA here is from genome assembly GCF_021521415.1 of Bidens hawaiensis. Taxonomy (NCBI): domain Eukaryota; kingdom Viridiplantae; phylum Streptophyta; class Magnoliopsida; order Asterales; family Asteraceae; genus Bidens; species Bidens hawaiensis. Next base: position 149,457 of record NW_027495810.1, on the reverse strand, counting down.
TATTTCATTCCTACAATTTTTTTGGATACAAGACAATAATAAAAAAAATTCACTTCATTCCTATAGATTAACAAAACAAGACAAAAGAATAGTAACGATCTATTATATTCCATTGCTCATTCAATTTCTTATCCCATTCTATTTCTCTTTAATTCCATTATTATCTCTAGGCTTAAACCAAACATACCCTTAATTTTTTAAAGAAACAATAAAATTTTATTACGTACATACTTTTGTACTAAATTATTAAAATTGTCAATTAATGATAAAATATATCAATAAACTCAAGTTTCCAGGAATATTGTTGTAGTTGACAGCAAATCCTAGTATTGTAGATTTGTAGTTGTACTTAAGAAAATACAGATGAGTTAATAGTGACAAATTATTCTGTTTTATTCTTTTAACAATTAGATACCTATTTTCAAAATTAAACGGCTTTATCAAAAGACACATATTATTTCCTTTTTCTGTATTATAATAATTCATTTTCATTTTAAAATAAGCATGCTTTAATTTTGATTATCTAATGTATTTTCTTATATGAAGTTAATTTTAGAAAAATAAAAAATAAAAGAAAAGCAAAACATAGAGCATCTTTTTGAGTGTCATCTCACTTTCATATAATCCGTTTTCATCCTCTACTCTCTCCAATTTTACACCTCATTTTTTAATATTATTAATTATATTTTTATTACTTTATATAGATATAGATATGCATTATGTGGTTAACTTACACTCTTTATTTAGTAAGCTATTTCAGTTTATTAGTAGTTGTACTTAAGATCGTTTATTTAGCTAACAAATTAAAAATTTAGAAATGAAATGTAAACATTTGTTATACGCATGATATTTTATACGTAATGTAAATTTACTCGTTTTCGTGAGCTACTAACGAATAAATAATTTAAAATGGAAATATATAGCAAATCAATTTCTTTATATGTTTAAAACCTACCTATTTCTTCCTAATCATGTCACTCCTTTTCAACCTTTTCATAAAAAACAAATAAACTCGTTTTCTTTTGCATTCCTAATAAAAATAATTATACATCTAAATGCACAATAAAAAATGTAAAAAATATTATATATATTTTGGTTATACATAAAGGAGTATTGTTTTTTACCACGTATAGCACAAGTTGTAATAACAATTTAGCCACAAACCAAGAGTGTAAAAAAGGCCAAAATGAGTAAGGACACGTGAGTGGGTCAATGTAAGAAGGCTCACATGCAACCATTCACGAGCTCGGGTTTACACTTTTGTACTTTTGTTGACTTAAACTCAATCCCGATCAAACAACCACACAGCTTCCTTCCTTCACAATATTATTATAACTTTCTTCATCTTAACATTTTTGGTCTATGGTTGTTGAAGAAACACTAGGTGAACCCTGGACAGATTATAGATAATCTGGGGGTTAAGTAATGTTTCCCACGGATGAGATCTAGCTGAGAAGGCTGTTCTTCAGGAAACCTGCAAAACAAACACCGTAAGCTCGTCACTGAGAAGGGGGGGGGGGTTCCTCCTTGTGACCACCCTCCGGCGTGAGAATCAGACTAGATTGCTCTGAATATAAGTGTATATTAAGAGATTGCTAGATAACTGGATAGCAGATGATCTTACCATTCCAAGATGTTGGAGTATTTATAGCCGAAGGTAGGTTTCCTAGAAGGTACAGCCGGCTGAATAGTATTCCTGTTCTACCAACAGTGGATTATGCACAGGCCATACTGGTTGGTGGATAGGTTACGGCCAACAGTAACAAAGTCGGCTGCACTATTCCACCAACTGTAGATTATGCACGTCCCACCTACTGTGGATTATACGCAGGCCATGCTGGTTGGTGAATAGGTTACGGCCAACAGTAACACTATTCTACCAACTGTAGGCTACGCACGCCCCTCAGTAAGAGTTGGTGAGTAGGCAGCGGCTAATAGTGACAAACAGTACTAGAGGGTGCTCCTCCTCGTACTGTTGTCGGTGAGCTGTCACCCTGTGATTGGCTCATGGGTTGTTCTGGTCAGATCGTCTGTCCTATCCATACCTTGGTAGGTATAGTACAAAAGATCTTTCAGAATCATACGGACTGGCTCATTTTGGCGGGATTGTTCCCGCCTTGCTCATTCCTTCATGTGACTACTGAAGTAGCTATTGCCTTGTGCGTGTAGCCCTGCTGTCTGCGGGTAGCCTTCCCTGATGGCTTGTATCCGCAACTGCGGGAACAGGCGGGGTACTTCACCATTGGGAGGCTTTCCCTGCGTGTACAGCTTGCGTACTGCGCGTAAGATTCTATGAGCATGGTGGGTCCTGCGGGAGCAGATGGCCTTTGCGCAGACGTCCCTATTCAAGGTGAGTCTTGCGGGACCAACTGGTCTCTGCTGGGACCTACCTCTTCAAGTCCCCCCAGTCCAATGTTCTTCTCATGAATGTTTAATAAAGTGAGGTGAACTTTTGGACTTTAAGCAAGGGGTTTTGAAAAGGGTTTTTAGTTTTAAGGTTCTCCGTGGGGATTCTTCCCGCGGGTTTCCTAATGTCACTTGCAAAAATTCCCGATTTTTTTGCTTGATCTTTGGGTATGATGCGGGTAGGTATGTAACCTTCTCGCAAGTCAGGAGCTTTGAGTCTCACTTGTGTGGATTCTCCTTGAGGTTTTAGTGGTTTTGAACATAGTGATCAATTATGTTTAAACCACCAATTCCATCATGGAGCCTCAAACAATGTAGTTCTCGACGTTCCCGCTATGCGGGGATGTTAGTTCCGTTTCCGCAAGCATTGCCCAGAAGATCCTTCTTGGTTTCAATTCCCTGCGGAGCGCTAGGTATGTGAAGGGTTTTGCCTTAACACTGTACCCGCGCTCGTCTTACGGTTACTTTACTTTCAAGGTACCCCTGGCGTCAATTCCCTGCGGGTGCTAGGTATGTGAAGGGTTTTGCCTTAACACTGTACCCGCACCCGTCTTATAGTTACTTTGTTGCCGGGGTATTCTTGGCTTCAATTTCCTGCGGGTGCTAGGTATGTGAAGGGTTTTGCCTTAACACTGTACCCGCATCCGTCTTATGGTTACTTGGTTGCCAAGGTAAGGGGTATTTTCCCGCTTACTTTTGAATCTTTTTGAATTTTGAATTTTGAATTTTGAAATTCGAAAGGTTGGTGAGGATAAGAACAGTCCAAACATCTGAAACGTCGTGCGACGGTTTCTTCTGACTGTGTCAGGACGTGCAGGAAGTTATGGTGACGTGACAGTACATGGTCATTCCAGACGCTTTTTCAGGCGCGTGGGAGCGATTTTTCGGGCGCGTGGCCGCGAAATTTCTGGCACGCGTCCTTTTTACAGCTGTTGCCAGCTTGCTTTTTGCCACGCGTCATAGTTTCATTGCACCCTCGATTTCTCTCTCCTCCGCATTAAATTCACCGCATTAATTGCGATTAGTATATAAAGGGGGAGAGGGTCCTTTTTAATTCACACCTTCACCCTTCTCTTCTTCTTCTTAGCGATTTCCGGCAAATACTCCCCTTTTCAGGCAAGCATTTTCCCGAAATCGCTTTCTTTCTGCAAGATGTCTTCACATGATCTCGAGTCTACCACCGATGACAGGAGTACTGCTGGTGAGTGCCAGTGTGCTCTGCCCGGCGATCAGTACCGGTATGTTGTTAGGAAGTTCATGCTCGATCCTTTCGAGCCTGAGTTTCCTGAACCCCATCAGACCGTGTACGATGCCCCCAGAGGCAAGATCGGGGTTTATGCAGCATTCTTTGTCTATGGGAATCTTAGGTTCCCATTGACAAAGTTTGTTTACCGTGTCCTTGAGAGGCACGGTGTTCATCTGACCGAGTTGCACCCCATGGCGATCGCCAAGATTCGCCATTTCGAGTGGGTGTGCCGGATTCTGGGCATTGAGCCCTATGTGGACCGCCTGATGACCTTCTATACTTGGAGGTGCATCCAGGGGTGGTACACCCTGACAACCCGGATAAAGGGTTTGAAGATTTGCGCGACCGAGCGCAGTCTCCGATCGTGGAAGCGGGAGTTCTTCTATATTTCTGCCCGCGCCATCCCCATTGCCATGAAGTTTAAAAATGGCCAAGCAATTCCGAGCCACCACGCCACCAACTACCAGGAGGCGGAATGGTTTGCAAAGATATCCCGGGTCCAATCTCCGGTTTACCGGTTTGCGGAGTCCGGGATGGTGATGCTGGGGATGAGCCGGGTATGGAAGGAGGCGTCTCAGGTTCCCATCCTTCTCGAATACGGTTTGAACTCTACTCCTTATGGTATGTCTTGTCTTTCTTGCTGATATGAGTTTGTCTTCTAACTGTTTCTTTTCTTTCAGAGGGGAACAATTTGGAGTCGCTCCTGTACCCGCGGGAAGCTGACGATCCTGTGCGGGTGGGTACTCGTGCTCTTGACGAGAACGAGTTGCCCATCCTGGAGCAAACAGCGGATCGGTTTGTGGAGGTCTATCTGCTGGGCCACGAGATCCTGAGCCACCGGCGGCCAGGTAAGGCGTTATTCTCTCCTCCACCCCTCAGTGCTGTACCCGCTGCTGGAATTCCTTACATCCTGTCTTCTTCTGAGGAATCCGCAGATGGTCCTCCGTTAGTGCGGAAGAAGAGGGCTGCCGGCGGGAAAGGGAAGGAGAAGGCGGCCTCCACAGCCGATCCAGTGCTCCTATCTGACACTGAGTCAGATAGTGAAGAGGTGGCGGGGACCCCCGGTGGTGAGAAGACCACTGTTCCGGAGGCTACGACTGTTACCTCCGGAGAACCAATGACGACGACGGTGACCGACATCAAGAGACCGGCTCCATCGGGTTCGTCCCCGCCCGTCCGTACGTTCAAGCTCAAGAAAACCCGTAAGTACAACTCTCTTAGCTTTTATCTTCGTAGTTTAATCTTCCAAGTCTTTTTAACACTTTTCTTCTTTACGCAGGTGTGGATGTTGGCGCATTCCAGGGTGAGGGGCCGAGTACTACCTCTCCGCCAATGACGGTAGGCTTGGTCAGCCTACCTGAGGCGTCGACCCAGGCGCCTGCGCCTGCTTCCGCTGGTTCAGTTGCTCATTCTGAGCCGACTGTTCCAGTCGAGATGACGTCACCGCCGGCTGTGAGTGCGATTTTTACAGCATCCTTCACAGAGCCGGCGGTTACTTTTGCCGCGGATTCTGCGGCAGCGACCGCGGCGGCGACCACGGCGGCTGCTACCATGCCCCCGGCAACGACGGCCGGTCCCTCAGGTACGCGTGGGGCTTCTCGCATCTTTCCGCCACCTTCCCATCTGCCTGACCTCTTGGATGGATTTCCATTGGGTTCAGGTGATGGGTTCGGCGGCTATCGGCCTGTAATTGACCCTACAGGTGCGTAGGGTTCCTTTGGCCCTTTTTCACTTATATATTTTATCATCTTTTCCTAACTGCTTTTTGTTTTCTGCAGTTTCGGATTCCAATGAAGTGTATGTTCCGCGATGGAACATACGCCGAGGAACAACCCTTCGTACCCCTGTGGAGTGCGTGGAATGGGCTCGCCACGCTGCTCCCCATGGTGCGTTGGGGGAAGCCATGGCTAGCTACCAGGAGGGTAGGCTAACCAACGAGCTTCGAGTTCTCCAAGCCCGGATGCAGCCGCGCGTCGAGCTGCTTTGTCGTGAAAACGACAAGTTGAAAGCAGCTCGCGCCAAGGAAGTATCCCAAGCGCGGGCTCTTCGGGAGGAGAACCAAAAGCTGTCCGCAGCTGCTGCGGAGAAGGAGAAGGCCTTCAAGGCCCTCGAGGTTGAGGTTCAAGCGCGACTCGAGGCCCGCTCCAAGGCTGCCCAAGCTGTTAACGAACAACTTCGGCTGGCTAAGGAGACTGCGAGGAACGCAACCGAGAGGGCCACCAAGGCTGAAGCCGTTGCTGAGCCTTTGCGTGTGGAGAATGAGGAGCTCAAGGCCAAATTAGAGGCTCTCCAACGTGCTCATGATGCCTTGGCGATGGAAGATGCCAAGAAGCTCCAGGAGATCTTGGACCAGAGGGGCGTGCTTGACCATACCGAGCGGAAGCTTAAGGGCGTCGAAGAGGCTGCCGCAAAGGAAGTTCTACTTGCCAATCTTAACAAAAGCGAAGCCGAACGCGCCTGCACCCAAGCTCAAGCCGCCCTTCAAGAAGCTCTGGTTGCCAAGGAATGGCTTCTTCGAGAAGCGTTGTCTCAGGTAAGTCTATCTTCATGTCTTCACGCTTTTCTTTGTAGATAGGGTGCTGACACTTGTATATTTTCTTATGTAGGTTGTGCATCGGGTCTTCTCAGAGACATCCTACGACGATGCAATGAGCGCAGCCCTCAACGCTTCTCACGAGGATGGGGAACGGGTCGGCTTCCTGCTTGGTCTAGGGTTTGTTGAGAAAGGCGTCCCGCCATCCAACTTCCCTTTGTACAATGTAGATACCGAAGCCATATATGACCAAGCAGTAAATCAATACGCCGCCTTCCCGCATCCGGTGGTGGAGAAGGTGAATGAAATTGCTGCTGCTGACGGGCTACCTATCCTTAAGGCTTACCTTGAACAGCCACGCTCTACTGACGGCGTTGGTCCAAGTGGAAGTGGCCCTGAAGCCTGATCCTGAAGATCCCTTCCCGCTACTAGGATAGATTTAGTTTGTATAGATTTACTTTCTTGTAGGCGGGTAGTTACCCGGCCATTCTTGTAACGAATATTTATGAAATGTAAATCTTTGCGCGGCTAAGACCACTTGATTCATTGGATTCCTTGCTTTATAAACGTTATATGACTTACATACTTAAGTTTAAATTAGCAATTTTCCAAGTGTTTAGAATAAGTTAACCTTTGAACGTGGTAGATAGGTGTGAAGTTTTGCTTCCTCTTCCGTGATTGTGCGGGTAGGACCGTCACTTGCACGTAGTAGGATGGCTAAACTTTACCATCTGACCTGCGTGTAGGTTTACCTTATTTGAGGATAAGTTAACCTTTGAACGTGGTAGATAATAGGTGTGAAGTTTTGCTTCCTCTTTCGTGATTGTGCGGGTATGACCGTCACTTGCACTTAGTAGGATGGCTAAACTTTACCCATATCTGACCTGCGTGTAGGTTTTCCTCATCTTTTTTATTTATTTATTTTTTTTTATTTTTTTTTTATTTTTTATTTTTTAGGATAACCTTTGAACGTGGTAGATGATAGGTTGAAGTTTTGCTTCCTTGTTCGTGATTGTGCGGGTAAGACCGTCACTTGCACTTACAAGGATGGCTAAACTTTACTTACATCATACCTGCGTGTAGGTTTCCCTTATTAACGTTGTGTTTACGCGGGTTTTTTCCGCCTTCCACACATAACTACTTACTTCTTCCCGTTTATGCGGTGAATACCGGTATCAGTGGGAAGTTCACAAGTATAAAGGTAAACACATTATGAAAGGAGAATCATTTCCATTAGAAGTGGCTCTAGGCCTTTTCTTTACAAGTTTTGGAATTGATCTACATATAACATTTGCGTAATTGAGCTCCATTCCATGTTCTTGGGATGGGAGTGCCATCGAGCCTTTCGAGCCGGTATGCGCCCTTTCCCAGGACTTCTTTGATAATGTATGGCCCTTCCCAAACCGGGGCCAGCTTTCCCGGGCGCTCTTGGTTTGAAGCCTCGTTGTTACGCAGTATGTAGTCTCCTATCTTGAAGTTGCAGAGTTTTACCCGCGTGTTGTAGTACTTTTGCATTTGTCGTTTGTAGTTCTCTTCACGCACTGCGGCTAAGTCTCTGCGTTCTTCGGTTAGCATAAGATCCAACCGTCTTTCCACATCATTGTCTTCTGGCTGAATCAAGACCCTTGGCGAGGGTAGACCAATTTCGACCGAGACCATGGCTTCAGTGCCATAAGTGAGGCTGAACGGGGTTTCTCCCGTACTGGCCTTCTTCAGCGTTCTGTTTGCCCAGAGGACGTGCGGAAGCTCGTCCACCCAGCCGGATCTGTGTTCCGATAGCCTCTTCTTGATGCCTTCGACGATGCTCTTATTTGCTCTTTCCACCTCACCATTACCTTGCGGGTGTGCCACTGAGGTAAAGGTGTGGGTGATTTGAAGTTCTTTTAGCCACTGTTGTAGCTTCTTGTCAGCAAAGTTGGTGCCGTTATCGCTCACCAAATTCTGTGGAAGTCCAAAACGACAAATAATAAATTCCCAAATAAATTTTTTGATATGTTTCGCAGTTGTTTGGGCTAAAGGTTTTGCTTCTATCCACTTGGTGAAGTAGTCGATGGCTACCACTAGGAACTGAACATTTCCTGCTGCTGTAGGAAATGGGCCTGTCACATCGATGGCCCACTTCTGAAATGGCCATGAAGAAGTGACTGGAACAAGTTCATTCTTCGGGCGGTGCGTGTTGGGTGCGTAAAGCTGGCAAGACCTGCATTTTCTGATGTATGCCAGTGCATCCGTATGCATTCCCGGCCAAAAGTATCCCGCGTTGTTTAGCTTGGCTACAACAGCGCGAGGACCTGCGTGTACTCCACAGATGCCTTCGTGTACTTCCCTTAGGAGGTAGTCAGCATCTTGGTTGTCCACGCATCTCAAGGTCTATGGTTGTAATCTAGCCCTATGATTTATCATATATGGACCACCGGCTCCTTCACCAAACGGTAAACGATATCTTTGTCATGAAGCGAGTACCGTTGGCTACAAGCCCTTTGGTTTATACAGCCAACTTAACCAATAAAACTCTTAATTTTCACTTTCATTGCGAAGGAAAGTTCCGCGTATGGAAAAATAGCGTAACATGCCCCTAACGACGTGGAATATATAATTTAATGGCATCTTAATCTTTACAATCACGTAAGGGGAAAATAAAAAAGTAATTTCTCCGTTATAGTGAGGTTACTTTTAACAACGAAAGCGGAAGTTACATGTAATTTATCAAATTGTCATTGTAGTTATATATTATCGGATGATGTGTCATAGTTTGGATGATTTAAAATCAGTTGGTTTTGTTTTATTATGTGCTATAACTTCTATTTATGAGTGTTTTAAGTCATGTTATTGTTGATCTTATGTTTAAATAATATGATTATAGCTTCTAACGTACTTGTTAATATATACATGATTACAGATTATGAAACACATTTTGTTTCTTGTTTTGATCATAATGAACATACAACCATGTGATACAGATTATAAATATATTTATTTGTATTAAAATATATTAAATAAAGTTAAAATGAAAAAAGAGAGGGGGGGAATATTGTATATTTTGTATGTGATTGATGAACCCACAAGGATGATTTTCTGGCAAAAGGTATATAACAATACCAGCCTGCACAAAAAGTTCCTTGAAAATGATATGCACCCACAGTTTTCACAAACTGTACTTGTGGTTCTTTTTTAACAAACAAAAGGGCTAAAAGGTAAAATAATATTAATAGGAAGAACATTATAATCACTATAATAATAGTATCATTTTAATATGTGATTTAATAAAATGGCATTTTTTTATCTAACAAAGAAATAACGTAAAAATTCTTAAAAAAGACATTTTTATTCCAGAAACACATAGTCCCACAAACAACGCTACATATGAAAAAATTCACTTCAGGAATAAGGTTATTACATGATTGTGAAATTAGCAATACTGGTTAACAGTCAGGCTGGGCCATAAAAGTGGTATGGTTTGATATCCAATGAGCGGTTTGAACATCACAAGAAAATTAGCACTAAAGTGAAAAATTTTAGCTTAGAGGCAAGTTGATTTTAGTATATGTTTTGTTTTAATTTCAAATTAGTCCTAGGCTCAATTCCTTGTTCTCAACTTTGGACCGTCTATATAAACCATTGTATGTTTTGCTTTTATTAATTAAGTCAACAACAAATGAAAAGAGTCAATCATGCTTGATCAAAACTCGAAAGTGTTCTCGTTCTTGTATGATCCTTGTTTGACAAACTGGAATCAGAGCTACGAACAGAATCTAATCAAGGAGGGCCTAGCGTTTTGATTGAAACCGAGCCATGATCTGTGTGTCGGTGTAACATCCTGAAATTTCTAAATTAATATTAATTATACTATTTATTTTTGGTGAGAAAGTTTACTCGGGTTAGCGGAGAAATAATAAATAGAGTAGGAGTTAGCATGGATCGGGCTAGTGTTGGGTAATGGATATGGGTTAATAAGGAAGGAAGATGGACCATGGGCTTAAGCCTATGATCCATAATATTTAAGCCTTAAATCACCCTTTAATCCTTTCATTTCACATATTCCATACACCACACAAAACACACACTTAGCTCTCTCTCATCCTACTTTCTCTCTAGCCGAAATAGAAGAAGAAACCGAGCATCAACCTGAGGTAATGATAGTATGATATTGTAGAGATACAAACCCGTTAGATTTAGTCATGAAACAACGAGCCGACACCGTTAAACCGTTGAAGTCACGAGATCCGGGTGGAATCGGATATAAACCAAACCTAATATGAGCTTAGGGATCACTCTAGCTCAGATCTGGATCGAACGGGACGAAAAACGGTGAAAACGGTGGTCGAACGAGTGAGATCTCGCTTTTCCGGCGAGATTCACGTTTTTTCCGGCAACTGCGGCGCCGGAGGTTGTGTCACATCAGATGTGACGTCTGACAAAACCCTAACCCTAATTCGTTACGGAATTCTAACGAATTAGCGGTAATTCGTTAACGGAAGGGTAGCCATTTCGTTATGGCACTTCGTTAAGGTGGGAGGAAGAACTAGAAGCAGCTCGCTAAGTGATTCGTTAAGGAGAAATGACGAATGAGGATAATGAATCAGACCATGCTAGCTGATTCATTACTCGTCCATTCGTCATGGCAAGATAACGAATTAGCTCACTAAGTTCGCTAAGTCAAGATAACGAACTAGGCGGTGTTTTGATAACGAATTAGACAGTGTTGTGATAACGAATTAGGCTTAATTCGTTATAGCAAACAAGTGGGCGAATTAAATAATAATTTAAAATCGTAGTGGAAAATGTGATAAGACAGTTAATAGAAATAAAATTTTTCCAAGCTGACCCAGTGAGGGGCTCTGCCCCTTGGACCCAGCTAGGGGCTGCCGCCCCTAGACCCCACTGCCAGGGGCGCTGCCCCCGGACCCCCGTTCATTGTGGGTTGTAGTTGAACTAGAAAATACGATATGGATGGAAATCGTTAATTGATATGTGTAATTGTTATACAATTAGTCGTGCACAGCTCAAGAAGGGAATAACTATTAACAGTGAACGTAACCCAGTTCAGGTGAGTTTCTAGCCCCATTTCCTTGTTATGTTTTCGGGGCTGTGTGCATACTCGATGTGAAGTGTGAATACACTTACCTTAAGTGGTAAGTGTATGCTATAGATGTTATACAAGGTAGTTATTATATAATGCTTGTCGATGTGTGAACGATCTTCGGATATTGCACGTATCGCCAAGGATAGTGATTGCAAAGTGGTTGTTAGTGTTTACGAATGCTATGATGTGACTTGCTTATTATGTAATGATATGAAGTGTGTTGTAGACAAGTAGAGGTAGAGTGTGTTAGAAGTGGCAAGAGTCTAGTAAGAGTGTTAGTGACATGACGATAGTGCGTGGTAGGGTAAGCCTATGCGTGATTTCGTTATTAAAGTGGCAAAGTGGCATAACGTTATACGTTATTAAAGTGGCAAAGTGGCATAACGGCATTCGTTATTAAAGTGGCTAAGCAGTAGGGGTAAATAAGAGGTTAAGTGGTAAGGTGAGCCGGTCAGATAGTGGGCTACGTGTCTTCGGATACGTATATGATGCATATAGTGGTTGTATGATAAGTTGCTTGATTAACTAGAACTCACTCAGCGTAGCTGACATTTAGTATGCATGCAGGTGAGCTGATCATAGAGTTAGCATTAGGATGGCACATGGCATGGATTGAACGGCTGGCTTCTGAAGATGGAAGAAATGATGTTTTAAATATGATATTTTATGTTATGGTTTTAAAGAAAAGATTAAATGTTTTGTAATGAACGGTTAAAGTTTTATATTCCGCGAAAGTTTTAATAAACTCTGATTTGTAAGAACTGCGTTTATGAGTAAATCCGACGTTAAAGTAGGGCTACCGGGTACGGGACCTTACAGTCGGGATAGCAATTGAATCAAAGTCGATGAAGAGCTAGGGCTAGATTGTTTTAGTTCCTTTAAAACAAGAACCGATCAATCAAGAATTAAAAAATCATCATGGGCGAATTTTCAAGTGGTAGGCAGTGTCAAGAAGTTTAACAACACCGACTATACACGTCATGTGGTCTATGTGTTTAATGTCTACCTTCAGGGGCACTCATGGGACATTTGTTGTGTTTATCCATTTTCTAATAGACTATCTGAAGACATGTAAGGTCATCTATCAAACGTATTGTGCTCAATATAACCTTTTATCACTTTAGCAAACTCAGAACAATCTACAAAGTTAGGTTTAGAGGACGAGTTAGATGATATCTCAGCCATGAATGCACATTTAGAAGATCAATCTTTAGGAATTGTTTTGTTAGAGATATCCTTAGTCGTTTCTGGCTTGTTCTTCATTTCATTAACTACAATAGTCTCAGCAACAATCTTTTTCTGTTCAGCTTCACTTTTAACAACTTTTTCTTTAGCAATATCTGCAGTACAAACCTTCTGTGCATTCTTAGATAATATAGACCAATCATATATTCGTGGTGTTGAGAAACCAAAGCTCGGGATGATGAAGTATCATGTGTTGAGGCTTTCTGCACATTATGACTATGACTTGGATATCTAAACTGATTTTGTGAGTTAGACTTATTTGATCTTTGAAAAGTTTTCCTTGAACGATTTTGTTGTCAAGGTTTATCCCATTCTTTTGAAAAATGTGCAAAGTTAAAGCAAGTGAAGCAGCATTTCACTTTGCTCAGATCAAATTCCACTTTACTATCTCCATTTGCCTGTTCTTGTTTATCTATTCTATTCATACACCTCTTTGCTCTCCATACAAGCATAGCAATATTCCATCGAATGTCCATGAGTTCTAGATCATTTAGATTTATTTAATCAGAATCTTCATCTATAAGATTTGTATTGACAATCTTGCTTGAAACTAATGCATCATATGAAGTTACAAGAGCTGATAGTTTCACAGCCCCCGACAGTATACCCAGGAAGGGAGTCGTGAACATCGAGTGGTGGTATCGGTGTTTATTAAAATAATTAGCAGCGGAATATATCATAAGGACCGTAGTTAGGAAAAATGGTCAGAGTTATAAATACACCATGATTCTTATTTCATAAACTGAGAATAAAACCCATTTTTATACAAAACATAAGTTTTATAGGGATAAGCCACATTCTACAAAATGCATTTTTTATTCTGGTGACAAGCCACTTATTTAATCTGGAAGCTCACATGCAGCATTACTTTGTCTCTAATAAGTCACCTGAAACATGTTTAAAAGTATTTGATCAGTAAGAAATACTTGTGAGTACATTCATTTACAAATGACACATTTTATAGTTACAACATTAATACGTTTTTACATCGGCATGTTTACAAATTACCGAATTATACTTGTCACTCGACCGTATCTGTGACTTGTTGATCAGTTCTTCATGTAAGTAATAGAAAACATGATAAATATTAAACCTATGAACCTGTTACGGCAGAGAGAGTAGTAACTGCAGCAGGGTATGATGTAGTCGACATGTTTGTCATCTTGATCGAGTTCCCTTTTAGGATGTATAGTTAAGGATTTTGTTAGGGTTCTTGAGAGAAACCCAGTTTAGGAGAGAGGAGACACACAAAATTATAATGTGTGTGTGATTAGGTTATGATGTTAATATTTATCTCTCTTTATAATTTTATATACACCTAACGGTAAACCCTTTATTAGCTAGTAAGGGTAATATGGCCCATCAACAGTTACCAAACTAATATATAATAAGGTATAATTAATATTTTGATCTATTATAATACAAATAATTATAACTGCTATATATAAATATATAATTATATATTTAATCTTACATGACTGTGGTCATATTACTTATTGGCTAATACTTGTCCAATAAGTAATGTGTAATAGCCCAGTAGGCAAGCCTTGTATACAAAACCCCACAATACCAGTAGTAACCATTCGGTAAGTCTACAGAGACTTAGGTGGTGTTTGTTTTAATTAAAAGCACTTCCCCACCTCTTTTGTATGCACCGCGCAGACCACGCGCAGACGTTGTGCTCTGCAGTGTGTTTGTTTTTCAGGAGACATTTCATTAAAAAATGTATGTGCGTCCTCTTTTCCTAGAAGACTTGAGCCTATTACTTCTAACCTCTTCTCCTCCTCTTCTTCTTTTTTTCATTCACCAGACATAACAAAAATCCAGACCCTAGCCTTCTCTTTCTCCTCTTCAACCCTTTCCTCCTTATCTAGACTTTTCGCCGCCGCCGGCGGCCTCTACCCCTCCACCACTGCCGGCCTCTCTCTCTCTCTCTCTCCAAGCCGTAACCGGCCTCTCTCTCTCCCACAGACAGGTTTGCTTCTCTCTCTCATGGTGATTTGAATCAGTTTGAAATCAACCCACCATTGCTCTAATCTATTACCTTTTGTTTTAATTTCATAAGTGATTTTGTTGGGCACGCCCTGCTTGCGGTGCGCGCGTATAATGTGTATATGTGTGAACCCTCGGGTGGGCAAAGTGAAATTGCACTAATTTTGAGGTTATTTTACTAATCTCGTGAAAATAACGTTAAAAGTGACGGAAGGTTAATCAGGCATCGTGTGGTGGCATTGATAGCCAAAAGACAAGGGGACATGATCCAATCGGCGGTGTCCCGATGGTTGAGTGTTATGTGTCTTATGCCTAAGGCTTGATGCAAAAACACTATCGAGCTGGGGGTTTTACCGGAAGCAGCCTCTCTATTCCAAACGGGTAGAGGTAAGTATGTCTATATATTACCCTCCTCAGACCCTACCATAGCGTTGCTATTGATGGGATATACTGATGATGATGATGATGTGATTTTGTTGGATTTTGGTAAAGTTTTAGATTGTTAGATTTTGTTAGTTTTTTGTTAATTTTGTTAGATTGTTAAAGTTTTAATTTTTGTTAATTGTTAATTTTGTTAGATTGTTATTAGTTTGTAGAAAGTTTAGGTTTGATGAATATTGTTATTAGTTTGTTGTTGAATAAAGTTTATAGAAAGTTTAGGTTTGATGAATATTGTTATTAGTTTGTTGTTGAATAAAGTTTGTAGTTTTTTGTTAATTGTTAAAGGGTTTTGTTAATTTTGTTAGATTGTTATTAGTTTGTAGAAAGTTTAAGTTTGATGAATATTGTTATTAGTTTGTTGTCGAATTAAGTTTGTAGAAAGTTTATGTTTGATGAATATTGTTATTAGTTTGTTGTTGATTTAAGTTTGTTGTTTTTTGTTAATTTCGTTAGATTGTTATTATGTTTGTAGAAAGTTTAGGTTTGATAAACTGTTGTTTTAATAGAATTGTTGTTTCTTGTTAGTTATAATGGAAAAAAAGTGTTCAAGTAGTTCGGTTCTTGCGTTCATGTATAATAATTAAAAAAAGTGTTCGGGTTATATGGTTTGGGGCTTACATGAAATAATAAAAAAAATTTTCGGTATTTTTTTGGTGTTCAAAATTAAGACAATAAATGTTTGGTTTATTCTTATTATTGGGTTTGAGATAGCTTGATTCGTGTTTGGGTTAGTTTGCGTCATGTTGTTTGGTTTTTGTTTGTGTTAGTACGGGCTAATTTTGGGTTGTTTGGGTTATTCTAACATGTGTTTATTTGTTTATTTATTTAGATTTGACAAGACTCGACAATGTCTACACTGATGAATCTTGACAATTTTGATTAGGAGATTAATGCCAGAACTTGTTTTGTAGATTGTTTGTAAGAGCTTAATGATTCTCATACATGTTAAACTTGTGTAACATCCCGAACATTCTCGTAAACCGATAGACCCGAGTGCATAGTTTGTAAATTAAATTCTCGGGTTTCGCGTAAGGGCTCGGGGACCCATGGCATGCCTAAGAGGTGTTTTATTCAGTTTGTGAACAAAGAGGAGGAATTTACAAAGTGCAAGGGCTGAATATGTAACTTATGGAAATTATAATCTAAACCTTTCCCCCTACCCCCTCTTTCTGGTCGCATCTTTCCCACCCCAAACCCAACGATTTTGATGAAGATAATTAACTACCAAGATGTTGGAGGTCGACATGGTGTGTACTACACTCCCATATTATTTAATTCCATTATCTCGGTCGTTAATATGGTCAATTAAGCCGTTTCTTGGCCTAGGGACATATTTGGATTAAATTCGTTTGGCACGCTTCCTGAGGTCAAAAGTTGGAGTTTTTGGTGTCAAAAGTTTCCCAGGTATGTCTAGTATATCATACTAAAATTTCATGGAATTTGGAGTTGTTGTGGTAGGTCAATGGTAAAAAAACAAAAATTAGGGTTTTGTCGGGTTTAAAGTCGTAATTCTTGTAATTGGGGCGTTATTTGAAGGAATTGCCAACCCGATCAGTTTGTGATGTCTTATGTTAGTATAAGGACAGGGGGAAATTATTTTTTTGGTCATAGGGGCCGGTTTGGTGTATGATACCTTAATCATTTTGAAAGAGCACATAAAATCGGTTAATTGTTAATTAATGTAGAAAATGATGATATTTCAAACCCCATCAACTCGGGTGGTTAAATATTGATGAGTAGGCCGTAAGAATGTCAAATTTTATCCAAATGGGGCATGTCAAATTTTATCCAAATGGGGCTGGTTTGATTGGTGGTTGATTAATCGGTTCGTTAACCCACGAATTCGACTCAATTAACGTAAAACGGGCATAGTTTGGGAACCGTTGGTGGTGATTTATTGGAAAGGGAGTCTTGGGTAATTTAAGGACTCTGAGGGCTAATGTAGATGGATATGAACTTTGGGTGTGGCTTTGGTTCAATTCAATCACGTTAGGACGTCTCGTAGGATGAAGGAGTCATTTCGGTCAAGTTAGTGATTGTTGTGTGCGTTAACTTGACAGGCTTGTGGATTATGAGTGGTTAGCTAGAGGATCCAGTTGTGATGTTTATGTGAACCATAATAGGTGAGTTACATGATGCCCCTTTTTAAATGTTTTATGTTTTGGGCAAGCATACACGTTTTCACCCTTTTGAAGTATTTTAATGATATTGCATAGTTTATGCTATTTTTACTATCTATGCATGAAAGGTTGTAAGTTTTATGTTTATGTTATGTGTATGTGTGTGTGTGGCCACCACGTGTAGGTTTTTGTTAAGCCGTGACCGGGTCGAAGTGATGTATAAAATTCCTTAAGTTCCCGGTTAGGAGATAAGGTGAAGAGTTCCAGGACATGAAGACTGCCCTTGGGGCGAACGGAAGTGATGCATGTAAAATTCCTTGATTTCCCTATTGGGGGTTAATGTGAAGAGTTCCAGAACAGGAATACTGTCTTCGGGGCGAATGGATGTAAAATCCCCTAACAGTTTATCTGTCCTTGGGGTGAAGTTTATTCAGGTCTTTAGCTTTGTGTTTTGGACTTGATGGGATGTGACCCGTGTTACGTTCTTGACTGAGGAAAATTTATTCATTTATTGATGTTATTTATGTATTATTACGATGTTATTTATATATCATTATGGAAGTCGTATGTTAAACACCCTGGTTGGTCGTTAAAATATTTTGATGATTAAAACATGAACTCACTCAGCTCAAGCTAACTTTGCGTGTATGTTAGAATGATTTTCAGGTTGCACGTGGATGGGATTACTTCTTGGAGGTGCACAAGACTACCCGAGGCCTCGAGGCAGTTCTAGTCTATGCTCTTCATCATGTTAACATCTTTCAAAGTCCCAATTTACATTTTCATGTTTTAAGGATATTTTGTGGATGTTTTGTAAATTTTCCGCTGCAAGAATATTCTGTATTGAATTTTTGAATTTTATTAAACCAGTTTAACTTTTATTTTTGAAATTTTTTGGAATGATTCCCAACTGTAGGACTCCCGGATTTCGGGGTCTTACAAGTTGGTATCAGAGCCAACGTTCGAGAGATCCGGGTATCTTTCGGTGCTTGGACTCGAACAATATGGGAAGGACTAGAATATTAATGTAGTCATACACAAGAAGTATTTAGAATGGGTTGGTAAAGTAAACAATTAATGACACTTGATCAACGTTATAAGCAGTTTACGACCTTCCATGTGCTAAACACAACTTGTGACTGATTGCGTGAAGATTTTATCTTCGTAGGATTAAGGTATGACTGGTAAGAGTTAGTTAGAGGAGGTCGCAGGGGCTTTTCCCCTTGGACCCTTCTAGGGGCTGCCGCCCCTAGAACCCTGCTGCCAGGGGCGCTGCCCCCGGACCCCCGTTCATTGAGGGTTATAATCAGAATAGAAACACGATATGGGTAGTGATAATTAATTGATACGTGTAATTGATATACAGTTAGTCGCGCACAGCTAAAGAAAAGAATAACTATTAATAGTGAACGTAACCGAGTTCAGGTGAGTTTCTAGCCCCTTTCCTTGTTATGTTTTCGACGCCGTGTGCATACTCAATGTGAATGTTAATACACTTATCTTAAATGGTAAGTGTATGCTATGATGATTGATGTGATAGTATGTATGAATATTATGAATGTATGCATGTCGGTACGTGAACGATCTTCGGATATTGCACGTATCGCCATGAAAGGTGTGTCTTATATAAGATGCATGAATGAGTAAGAATATATATGAACATATATAATAGAATGTATGTATGAAGAAGCGTATGAATGGTTGATTAGATAAAGAAGGAAGGGACCAGACCCTAATAATATCTAAGATAGAGAAGGAAGGGATCAGACCCTAATAATATCTGAGATAGAGAAGGAAGGGACTAGACCCTAATAATATCTGAGATAGAGAAGGAAGGAACCAGACCCTAATAATATCTGAGATAGAGAAGGAAGGTACCAGACCCTTAAAATATCTGAGATGGTAGAGATAGATCGTGTATGTATTATGAATGTATGAATGTATGAAAGACATAAAGAAAGTATGTATGTATGAATGAAAGAAAGATAACAGGCTAAGTATGTATGCGTATCTACGAATACGTATATATAAATATGTGAATGTATTGTACGTTGCATGATTAACTATAACTCACTCAGCGTAGCTGAATTTTAGTATGCACGCAGGTGAATAGGATGAGACAGCTGGCATGAAGGGGGACACATGGCAGATGAATAAATAAGCTGACATCTGAAGACTAAGTTAATAAAGTTTGAATTAAAAGACATGTTTTAAGTTATGTTTTAAATACAAGTTATGAAAGTTTTGTAATGAATATTGAAGTTTTATTTATTCCGCGAAAGTTTTAATTAACTTTGATATTTAAAACTGTGTTTATGAGTAAATCCAACGCTAAAGTAGGGCACCGGGACCGGGGCCTTACAATTTAGGTTTTGTAAAAACAGAAATAAATAAATGCATATATTATTATAAAAAACTTTCCATTTTTCTTGAAATTATAGTAACTAGACAATATACTATTAATCTTTTTAATTATCACGAAATTAATGTCAACACTTTATCATCATTACCTTATTTAACAATAAATTTCATTCGATAATTCTTTTTTCAATTTTATACATTAATCTTGACATTTATGCCTAATTAAAAATTGGCCAACTATAGAAGATGAAAAGTTTTTAATTTCTATTTAGTTTATTAGTTTATTTTTTAATTTAGCCAGAATAACTTACACAAATCAGTAATTCTTGACGTTTATTCCTAATTAAAAATTGTTTAAATATAAAAGATGAATATTTTATTGAGATAATTAAAAATTGGCCAATTATAGAAGATGAAAAGTTTTTAATTTCTATTTAGTTTATTAGTTTATTTTTTAATTTAGCCAGAATAACTTACACAAATCAGTAATTCTTGACGTTTATTCCTAATTAAAAATTGTTTAAATATAAAATATGAAAATTTTATTGAGATTGAAGACTATTAAAAACAACAAAAGACTGCTCAAAATTCGTATCTTAAAAACAGAAATAAATAAATGTATAAATGATTGTAATGTATCATTAAAATTAAAGATGATGAATATTTAGCATAATAAGCAATTTTAGTGAGTATACTGAATTTTTAAATATAAATTTGAAATAAGTAATGTGATATCCCGAAATTTCTAAAAACGATATTTAATATATTATTTAATTATGATGGAAAAAGTTTACTTGAGTTAGTAAACGAAATAATAAAATAATAAAGATGGAATGTCAAGTAGGCTTTAAAGATAGAATTAAATATGGACTAAAAAGGAAAGATTGGCCGAAGGTCTATGGGCTTAAGAGACTATAAATACCCTAATCATTTCCATTTCCATCAATCTACACCATATCCTACACCTTCAAAAACACACACTTCTTGTAACATCCTGAATATTATAATGTTAAATAAAGAGAGTTACGTTTAGTGGTTTCGCGTTATTAATTAATTAATATCGAGTAAAGAACGGATCTTGAACTTAGAATAATTAAGGTGGATTAAATGATAATGGGCCTTAGGTCCATGGGCTTTAAGGGATATAAATATCCTTTTAAACCACCCTAAAACCCTAAATTCTCATTTCTTTCCATCCTAATCTCTACACACTCAAAAACACACACATACACTACATCATATTCGGCCGCGAGCGGAAGGAAGAGAAACGAGATCAAGCGAACACCGGTTTTGGTAGATCTTTGCTATACGAATCATACGCTAGGATTAGAGTCCACAAACAAGATAACCGAGACCGAAGAACACACAAGGTAAGCCTTTTACCTTTAAAAGTTTACGTCTTATAGACATTTAGCCTTGAAACTTGAGTCTAGGATAGACCGGGTTTAAACGAAACATAAAGTTGTAAACTTGATAATAAACCTGAGTGTTATGAACCCAAAAATGGAAACGGCTCGATTAAATGAACCCTTAAACTAGTGTTAAACGTTTTAACTTAGAGGACCAACCTTTACGCGTTTTCGGGCCAAATCTTATTCAAAAACGGCCATGGGAATGTTCGCGAGATTGATTAGCATCATCTCTTCGGGTTACGGGTTGAACATGGATGGTAATGAAGTTAAAATCAAAACCCGCCGCTACTGTTAATAACTTTGCCTATCCATATGATCGCCTGAGGATAAGTTCGCACGTATGCAAGTTCGCATGGGGTTAACTTCGTTACATGTAAGTTCGCCTATGGCTAACTTCGCTAGACACCAGTTCGTCTATGGCTAACTTCGTTAGTTATAAGTTCGCCAAGATGTGAACTTCGTTAGTTATAAGTTCGCCAGGCTGTGAACTTCGCCTAATACAAGTTCGCTAATGTTAAATTCGCTTAATATTAAGTTCGCCAAAAGTTTAGTTCGCTGAGAAATAAATTAAAAATCTTAGTGAAAAATGTGTTAAGACAACTCGACCCCAGCCAGGGGCTCTGCCCCTTGGACCCTGCTAGGGGCCGCCGCCCCTAGAACCCCACTGCCAGGGGCGCTGCCCCCGGACCTCCGTCCGTTTTGGGTTATATAAAGATAGAAATATGATATGAGTAGCAATAGTTAATTAATACATGTACATATTATACAGTTAGCCGTGCACAACTCAAGAAAGGGATTACCATAAACGGTGAACGTAACCGCATTCAGGTGAGTTTCTAGCCCCATTTCCTTGTTATGTTTTCGGGGCTGTGTGCATACTCGATGTGATAGTTAATACACTTACCTTAACTGGTAAGTGTATACCTTATATGGTTTATATGTTATGTATGTATATCTTAAATGTTTTATATTCCGCGAATGTATTAATTAACTCTGATATTTAGAACTGCGTTTATGAGTAAATCCAACACCAAAGTAGGGCTACCGGTAACGGGGCCTTACACTTCTCCAATTCATGTTTTTGATAAAATAGCCCACAAAGACACGATGATTCCCGTAGATCTAACCGTCGAATCGGTCTCAAATTTTAACTGAGTGTTCATGGCATATAAGTGAAAATTCCCACTGATCAGATCTTCGATCAAAGTTTGGGAAGTCTGGTTTTGATCAGAAAAATCATAGCAGCTAAAAAATGAAGATTCCGGCGACTGTTCAGCTCCTCCGGCCACTGTAGCAGTGTTTTCTGGCGACGACGAGCATATGGGTTTGTAAATTCGGACGATACGGTTTCGTGGCCGCTTGAATCACTTAATTCCGAGTTCGTTTGATATGATTTTTGTCTATTCGAGTGATTTCGATCTTAAACCTCACAGGTATGTTTTTGTTAAAACTGTTTACTTTTCGTGTACGAATTTACGTGAAAATTTGTAGGATGATAGAACGGACCATGATTATTGATAAAGTAACGAACTTGATAGTAAACGGGTTAGTTGTTTCATTTCGGGTAAAACGAGTAGTGTTCGGTTCGTGAAAAGAATGGGTAAAAGAAGTCGGTTTTGCATGAAACTTAGTAGGATAGTAAATCGGACCTTATTATGTGAGAAAAATGTAAACTTGAACATAAACAAGTTTTTTGGGATGAGATGGGACAAACGGGAGACGTTTGGACCGTGTTAACTCAAGGAAACAAGGTAGTTATAGACCAACGCTAGTTCCTTATGCAAAATGGGCAAGCCGAGTCGAAAAGAAAGACTGGAAAGTGATGAAAATATAACCATATTCGAATCGGGTCCTTAGGAGACCTGAATCAAAGGAATGAAATCGAATCGAATGGGGAAGTGATCGAATCGAATGTGTGATTCGATTCGAATAGAAAGTCCATTCAATTTGAAAGTCCAATCGAATAGAAAGTCCCTTCGAATAGAAAGACCATTCGAATAGAAAGTCCAAGTCCATTCTAATAGAATCTACCATTAGAATAGAAAGTCCATTCGATTAGAAAATTCATTCGAATATAATCTACCATTCGAATAGAATTTGTCATTCGAATTGTAAGTCCATTAGAACGGGATCTGCCATTTGAATAGAACTGAGGATTCGATTAGAATAGCCCAGAATTAAAAGTTTCTGATGAAACCTTAATGATATGGGTAAGGGTAGTTAATTGATACGTGTAATTGTTATACAGTTAGCCGAGCCTAGTTAAAGAAAGAAATTACTATAAATTCATAAAGAAACATGACCCAAATGAGTTTGACCTCGCAATACGTCAAAATCAAACCTGCAAAAACGTTGTGTTCATCAGGCGAAGTTGCCGCCACTGTTTGTAGGGTTTAGGCGAAGATATAAGATTAAGCGAAGTTATCAATAACTTCGCCTACCTCACAAGTTCGCTTAACTTAAGCGAAGTTGTCATCAAGCGAAGTTAACATCAGGCGAAGTTGGGAAGACAGCGAAGTTGTGTTTTCAAGCGAAGTTACTCTTAAGCGAAGTTAAGAATAACTTCGCCTACAGTACTGTTCAGAATAAAAAAAATATTTTTGGTTTCTTTGAGTGCTCGTTTGTATTTCTTCCAAAGATGACTTCTATAAATATTACGGAACTGGTGAAAATGGAGGTGGAAGCAGGTTCAGCTACTAAGGCTCCGAAAATGCTGAAGGGTACCGATTTCGTGGCTTGGAAGGATCGGTTTGAACAATATGTGAAATATCAAGATGCTAAGATGTGGGTGTGCATTCAAGATGGATACATTCCACCAACGGCCTTGTTTGAGGGTCGTGAACAAATTAAGAAGTACAATAAGATGGAAGAGGAAGAAAAGAAGATGTAGGAGGCTGAAAGCAAAGCTCATGCTGCGATAACAATGGCTCTCCCACAAGAGATTCTTCACACTTTCAGGAAATATAAAACCGCCAGAGAGCTATGGGAAGCGCTTGAAAACCGATATGAAGGTAATGTGGGGATACGTGCATCCAAGATTAAGCTACTCAAAACCCAATTCTCGGTGTTCAAGTATTTGAAGAATGAGTCACTTGATGATATCATCACAAGGTATTACCACTTGATGACCGAACTCAGGAACTATTCAATTGACTATAAAGAAGAAGAGATCTTGGAAAAACTTCTTGATGCTCTCCCACCGAAATGGGAGATGTACACTGTCTTGATGAGAGAAGATAAAGAGTTTGCCAACATTGACTTGGAAACAACAGTCAATAAACTACAAACTTTTGAACTTAACATGGTTCGAAAAGAGACACCAACTGATCAGGTTCAGGATCCGGGAATGTATGGTGCGAAAGTTACTTCGAGTTCAAGTTCAAAGTCAGAATCATCTGCTTACTACTCAAAGGGAGACTCAAGCACTAACTCAACTTATGATGGTCATGTAACTCTCAACATGGATGGTGATGTGTGTTTCGTGGCTGGTGGAACAAACACTTCTAAACCTTAAGCAACAACTAGTAGTTTTTCCTCAAATGTTCCGAACAACAACTACTCTCAGATGCCCATGAGTGTTAAGTCTGCTGAACAGCAGTTTGCTCTCTATGCATCTTTCATTGCTTCTTACGAAAATTACATCAAAGTTAAAATTGTCGACCCTGCTACTTTAGACGAAGACTATGATCAGATTGATGCTGATGATCTGGAAGAGATGGATCTGCAGTGGCAGATGGCGATGATAGTAAGAAGAGTTAAAAGGTTTATGAGGAAGACTGGTAGAAAATTCGTTGGCGAAAGACCAGGTTTTGATAAGTCAAAGGTCCGGTGTTATAACTGTCAACAGAATGGCCACTTTGCTAAAGAATGCACAAATGAAAGAGTAGAACGTAGTCAGAACAGGCCAGCACAACCGAATGGGGGAAGTAATGAGAATAGGGCGATGGTATCCAGACAGAACGGGGGATATAATTGGAATCTGGAGGTTGAGGAAGTGTTCGAACAGGCCAACTTGGTTAACATCGAAACTGAAGGAAACGACAGAGAGACAAGAGAAGATCAAGCTTATATGGCAGAGGTGAATGATCAGCTCTCTGAGGTAAGTTCTGAACTCCCTTGTATGAAATGTGAAAATCTGTCTGAACAATTGAAAACGTTAACTGATCAGTTTGTTAGTTTGGACTCTCAATTTAAAACGTTAAAAGAAGATCATTATTACACTAAAACTAGAGAAAATAGTTATTCAGTAAAGATTAAGGTTAGTGAAAAAGATATCAGAAGTCTTAAAGCAAGTCTAGCTGAAAAAATACAAGCAATTGATCTTAGCTATGAAGTGTTAGAAGAGAAAACCAAACTAATTGCTGAAAGGGATAAACAGATAGCTAATTACCAGGTGAAAGTGGTGGAACTAAACAGAAAGCTTGAGCAATTTAGAAATTCCTCTGCAATACTTGATCACCTCGTAAGTGATCAACGTTCCCCAGTTAAAAGGGGAGGAATTGGATATTCTGAAGTTCCACCACCTTATAATCATAACTATACTTATGATCCTAGTAATCAGAAATCTGTTGATGTTGAGATTAGTCAGACAGTTCCTGTCAAAGTTTCAATTAAAAAACCTTAATCGAGTAAAAAGGAAACGAGTAAGCCTGTTTCGAGTGTTAAAATTTCTGTTCCAAGTTCTGTCTCATCAAATTCGGACCAGACATCCGAATCTAGTGAGACAAAAGAAGAGGTAGTGTTACTAAGACGTGGGGAGGAATATAAGACTACTGAAAAGAATTCCCCTCTAAACCCGTATGTCCCACCATATGTTAGACAAACGGGTAGTAATGCAACCTCTACATCGGAAACAACTGTTGAGACGAAAGTTGAACACAGGAGCTGCTTCAGATTCAATCAAATTGGACACCTGATTGCTGATTGTCCTCTGAATCAGAGATTCAGAGGTGTGAGGCCTCCGAAAACTGAGAATAAATAGAACAATGATTATTATAATGGTAAGAATGCAAACTCACCAATGTTCAGACATTGGACTAAACCAAGATTTCAAAGATGTCAACCTCAGTTTTTCACTGTTAACAATCAAACCACTGGTTATAATTCATTTAATTCACGAAGGTTTGGATGGCCTCATAGTCAATCTAAAAGAAGGTATCCTTTTAGGACTTACAGAAATCATTCTCATACTAACTCTGGACAGCCAAAGTACGGGATGCCTTTTTACATATTTAATCGACCCAAGACCAATAGGTCTTGGGTCCCCAGATTTTAATCTTTTGTGTTAATCGTGCAGGAACAGTTGAACATGGCTGCAAACAATCTATGGGTTGTGGATAACGGCTGTTCTCGGCACATGACTGGTAACAAGAATTTGTTACAAGAATGGAAACCTGTTCAGGGAGGTAGAGTAAGTTTTGCTGGAGAGAGTGGTGGTAGAATTACTGGAATTGGGACAGTGACTAATGGTAAAATGAAGTTAGAAAAGGTGAATTTCTTTGAAGAGCTGAAGCATAATCTGCTGAGTGTGTCTCAGATCTGTGACAAAGATTACACTGTGCACTTTACCAAAAATGAAGCGATTGTACTGTATCCTGGTTTCAAGATACCAGAGGCATGGATAGTGATGAAGGCTCCAAGGGAAAAGAATACATATGTAATGGACATGAGGTCGACTGCGATGGCAACAGAAGAATCATGTCTTATGTCAAAAGCAACTGAATCGGAGTCCGAGCTATGGCATCGAAGAATGGGGCATATACATCTTCAAAAAATGAACTACATTGTCAAGAATGGGCTGGTGCTAGGTGTTCCCTTAAAAAACTTCAACTTTCAAGACCAATGCTTATCGTGCAAAAAGGGAAAGCAACACAAGAAACCTCATCACACCAAGAAGATCAATTCAATAGTCAGTACCCTAGACCTACTTCACATGGATCTATTCGGTCCCGTGAATGTAAAAAGCCTAGGTGGAACTTCTTACTGCTCGGTGATAACTGATGATTTCTCTCGATATTCTTGGGTATATTTCCTGAGGACAAAAGATGAAACGGTTCAGTTGGTAATTAACTTGATTACCAAGGTTGAGAACATAGTGGGGAGAAAGGTTAAATACATCAGGAGTGACAATGGGACAGAGTTCAAAAACTACCAGATGGAGATGTTCTGCCTACAGAAAGGGTAGACCACCAGTACAGCAACCCGTATACTCCGCAACAAAATGGGGTGGCTGAGAGGAAAAACAGGACGTTAATTGAAGGAGCCAGAACAATGCTGGCTGATGCTAAACTTCCTGTGGTGTTCTGGGCTGAAGCTGTTGCAATAGCCTGTTATATCCTTAATCGAGTTTTAACTGTTAAAAGATTGAATAAAACATGTTATGAACTTATGCATGGTAGAAAGCCTAACTTGAATGGTCTCGAACCATTTGGGTCCCCATGTTCGATATTAAAGACGAACTCAAAATTTGGTGAGAAAGCCGACGAAGGTATTTTAGTCGGATATGTTGTTGGGACACCCAACAGACGAGTCTTTAATCTATCGACCAGCAAGGTTGAGGTGGTGTGTAACACTGACAACACAAGTTACAAACCACCAAAACCAAGCACGGGACCCGCTGAGGCTTTCGACTATGATAAGCTTTTTAAATCTTTTAATTTGCCTTACTTGGATTGTGCAGAAGTTGATGAGAGAATAGCTACGCAGATTCTTTATGATGAGGAAGAAAATTTTGTGCAACGACCGCAGTACGATGAATGTCAACCTTCCTCGTCAACAGCTGTCGACACCCCTGCTGCCTCTACTGAAGACGAATTCTTCAATCCTTTTCACTCTCAACAACAATCGCCCATTGATGAACTATCTTCGAACCTGGAAGACAATCTGCAAGTCAGTTCGGTTCCGACTACTGGAGTTCATAAATATCACCCTTTGGAGAACGTGATAGGTGATCTGTCTGATGGTGTACAAACAAGATGAAGCTTGAATGAGGACACCTGTGTTTACGCAAGTATCAAAGAAACAGGTATCATTAACGAGTGCTTGTACACCTGCTTCATTAGCCAGACTGAACCAAAGAACTATCAAATGGCTCTAAAGGACAGCTCGTGGGTCGAAGCCATGCAAGAAGAGTTAGCCCAGTTCGAGAAGATGGAGGTTTGGAATTTGGTTGCAAAACCGAAGAATGTGCATGCGATTGGCACAAAATGGGTTTTCAAATGCAAGAGAGATGAAAAAGGGATAATTATCAGGAACAAAGCAAGGCTGGTTGTAAAAGGTTTTAATCAGCAAGAAGGGATCGACTACAATGAAGTGTTTGGTCCTGTGGCGAGATTGGAAGCGATTCGTTTGTTTTTGGCATTTGCTGCACACAAGGAGATGAAAGTGTTCCAGTTAGACGTGAAATGTGTGTTTCTTAAAGGTAAAGTCGATGAGGTTGTGTACGTTGAGCAACCTCCGGGTTTTCCTGACCCAGACTTTCCTGATCACGTGTACAAGCTAAGTAAAGCGCTATATGGGCTACATCAGGCCCCTCGTGCCTGGTATGCAACTCTATCCGATTACTTGCTTGAGAATGGGTTTGAAAGGGGAAAGATCGATAGCACACTGTTCCTTAAGAGAAAAGGAAGAGACTTTCTTCTGGTTCAAGTCTACGTGGACGACATCATCTTTGCTGCATCAAAAGTCGCCATGTGTCAGGAATTTGAAGCGTCATGAAAAAGAGGTTTGAAATGAGTGCTATGGGTGAACTAACTTTCTTTTTAGGATTGCAGGTTGATCAGAAGAAAGATGGGATGTTCATTCATCAGACTAAATATGTCCAAGACGTTCTCAAACGCTTCAAGATGGAGGACAGCACTCCATTTGATACTCCACTTTGCGTCAACCACAAACTGGGTGCTGACTCAGACAGTGATGCAGACGTGGACCCCACACAATATCGGGCAATCATAGGTTCTTTAATGTATTTAACTGCATCTAGACCTGATATTATGTTTGTAGTTTGTCTTTGTGCTCGTTTTCAGGCAAACCCAAAGGAATCACACATGAAGGGTGTGAAGAGGATATTGCGGTATCTCAAAGGCAAGCCTAAGCTGGGGTTGTGGTACACGAAAGGGGGAGACTTGGAATTAGTCGCTTACACGGATTCTGACTATGGAGGATGCAATCAGAATCGGAAGTCGACAACAGGTGGATGCCAATTTCTTGGAGGCAGATTAGTGTCATGGCAGTGCAAGAAGCAGACCTCAGTCACCATCTCTACCTGTGAAGCAGAGTACATGGCAGCATCGAACTGCTGCTCCCAGGTTCTGTGGATACAACAGCAATTGCGCGATTACGGTCTGAATTTCACTCATACTTCTATTTGCATAGATAACACTGCTGCTATCTCAGTAACTAACAATCCCGTAAAGCATAGCAAAACTAAACACATTGACATTCGTCATCATTTTATATGGGATTGTGCTGAGAAGAAATTAATATTGCTCGTAAAGGTTGATTCGTTAGATAAGTTCGTTGATTTGTTTACTAAAGCGTTTAACAAAAATCGTTTTCAAAACCTTGTTGAGCTAAATGGGATGATCAATCCCGAGTAACCGTGTTTTTTGTTTTTAATTAAAAAAAAAAATCGTCACTATCGCTTAGAACTATGTCGGTTGCTTCAGTTTGAAGGACATATCTTCGGATATGTTTGGTCCTCATTTCTACCTGTAGAGTATGAGGATAGCCATTAACCAGATGACTGAAAGTGACCAGGGCGGTTTATGATGTGTTTTTATTCTTTCGCTGAAAATTAGTCGTTCATACTCAGTTAAAAGGACGCATACTCGTATGTGGTCGGTCCAGCCGATCCATTGGATCTTCAGGATAGCCGTTTACCTGATGACTTTGACTTGAACGGGGCGAGAGAATTTAAAATTTTTTTTATTGGAGATGAAATAATTTTTCAAGTCTATAACTTCGTAAGAAGTTTCTTTACTATATTTAAAAGAAAATTGATCCAATCTTGGAAAGTGATGGACAAACTGATTCTGTGTGCTTAACTAGTGAAGTTATTTGGCCTAAAAGACTTTAGAACAGTCATTGTATGTCATGGTAGCTTTTTATGGTGCGTAAAAGTAGAAGTGATACTAACTAAATCTCCTCGATCTTACGTGGAAACTCCTTAAGAGTTGTGCATGTCTCCATATATATCTTTCCGAATGATAGGCAGAAAAGCGATTACCCACTCATACACGAGCCCGTGAGTGTTCTGATTCCCGAGAAGATGGTGTGTCAAGAAACTGCAGTGATCCAGATTCGGGACTTGCAGTAGTTTACTCGAAACTGTGTAAATCTCATTATTTAAAAAAAAAAATTATTTAAGCCTTCTAAAGCTTATAATGTTATACTTATCAATCATGAGGCAAGAAAGATAACCTGAAGATAATACTAAAGATCGAAGTGTATTCACTGTTTAATCAGACACTACGGGTCGAGGTCAACTCAGGGTGACTTGGGGAAAGCCAAATAGGCTTTGAGAATAGATAGGAGACATCATAATCTCTGAGGTGTTGCCAATTTAAGTTTTTGAGCTTAATTGAACCTAATCCGTATCACAGAAGCGATGAAAACCATACTAAGTTGTGTTTACCTGCTTACAACCTATCTCTTTATGTCATAATACAGCTGAACATGGATCTGTGTGACAGTCACTTAATTAGTATGATTCCTGTTCGGATCTTCTCTAAAATTTGGTAGTCCCTGTCGAGACTGAAATTTGATCCCGTGTACTTTATTTCTAAATTTTATTCTACTTATGTCGTTTTATGATTTTATACCTGGTTACTTGGTCTTTGATCGTATCATTTAACTCTTTAAAGGAAGTTTTAAAAGTTAATTGCAAAATGTTCAAATTATAAGGGTTTGTTTTGTAAAGTTTAATATATGCG
The DNA here is from genome assembly GCF_021521415.1 of Bidens hawaiensis. Classification (NCBI taxonomy): domain Eukaryota; kingdom Viridiplantae; phylum Streptophyta; class Magnoliopsida; order Asterales; family Asteraceae; genus Bidens; species Bidens hawaiensis. The sequence continues at coordinate 118,686 of NW_027495810.1, read as the reverse complement.
AAGTTGTTTAAACAGACGAAGTTATGGGATAGGTGAAGTTAACCCTAACTTCGCCTGTATAACTTTGACCCTATATAAAGGATTTTTCTGGTCAAACACTTTATTATTTTCATAAACCAACGAACTTAGTATCATTATCATTACCGTCAAGCGAAGTTACCTTCTGATTCATTTAGTGTTATCTTTCTTCGATTTCAATCCGTGTTCAAGGTGTGTAGTGTCGTTATAACTTATAATCTTTGTCAATGACGGTAATCAAAGTTTATTTTGATCCGATTTGTGACCCCTCTATACAAACTTTCAACACCCGCTTTTCAAACATGTAATACGTGGTCGTAATCAACTTGATTGTCCTGATCTACTTAAAAACATGTTTTGTAGAGTCCTCAATCTCCAAATTCATCAAATACACCTCGTTTGGTCGTCTAATCTGTTGTCGCTTCAGATTCAGGCGAAGTTACAGTTTAGCGAAGTTATCCTTAACTTCGCCTAACGCTTAACTTCGCCTGTTGATTTAATTATTTAACAAAACAAGAGGCGAAGTTTTCATTAACTTCGCCTGACCCTTTATATTATTATATTACCTGTTATCAGGCGAAGTTTTAGTAAATGCGAAGTTATTCACAACTTCGCCCTTTCCCTAACTTCGCCTATACAGAAATAATCATAACTTCGCTCATGGTAAAAGGCGAAGTTGTGATTTGCTTCGACGTTTCTCTAACTTAGACAGTTTGTGTTGCAGATATGGCAGCTGTAGCGGGAGCCGGTGGTGCCGGTGGTGACGAAGGTGGAGACAACAATCGTCAGTTTTTCCCGGGGCATAACATGTACATAACTTTGGATTCGGATGCGAGCGGTGTTGATGATTTTCGCGAGATCATCACGTTTCTTATCCGCTCGCGTATCTTCCATGCTATTACTACAACACTGCCTATCTCTTTGCCAAACATAAAAGATTTCTGGCAGACAGTTGAATATGATTGCAGAATCGAGCCCCCGGTTATGCGTGCAATGGTTAACAATCAGATAGTGCAGTTCTCGTCAGAACAGATACGGGTTGCTTTGCAGTTTGGGGATGAAACGAGAGATGATCCTACAGACTTCGTGGCTCCATTCAGAGATGGTGCGTTTTTAAGAATGGGCTATTCTGGTCCATTGGGGGATACTCAGAGACGCAAGGGTTTTTATTAGACCAATGGCGCTTTCTCATGCACGTGATGATCGTGTGTATGTCGGGGAGAAAGGCTGGTACAGATGGAATGGGTGCGACCATGCAGTCGGCAATGACTGCACTGACTTACAACAAGCGTTATAGCTTCAGTCAGATGGTGTTCTACGAGATAGACCGTCAAAGACGAGCGGTGGCGCGTGAGAGGTTCTTGATGTATCCAAGATTCCTACAAATGATCTTGAATCACGTGGCTCCCACGTTACCTCAGCGCCGTCCGATTCGGTATGTGGAAAGTGTCAGCAAGCGAATCTTCGCCCAATGCAGATCATCAAGTGCTAGAAGTAAACCTGAGCTCCGTCCTCGTCATACTCCATTATTTGGGTACTTGATCAACCCAGAGTATGTTGCAACTCGTGGGGACGAGTTTCGGGATCCAGTACCACAACAGGCTGAAGCACCTCAACCACCACCTGTGATATAGCAAGCTTTACCTGCTGCTCCTGTTGTGGCACCGGAGGAACACGTCGACCTTGAAGCTGCTTTCGGCGGTCAAGGATTTTTCGATATGGAATGTGTTGATCCAGCGGAAGAGGTACAGGTCTCGGCTGCACAGGTTTCTAGTGTGGGTGTGTCAAAGGCAGCTACTACCGTGACTGATACGGAAAGAACTGATTCTGATTCTTCAAATGATGATGTGGCTGAAGCTAGACAGATTTTGATCACTCAAGAAAGAATTCATGGGAAGAGAAAGAGAGACACCGATGACAGTGATTCGGATTTTGAAGAAGATTTACATCGATTGGTTCGTAGAGCGAGAAGGGAAAGAGCGGGTGCAGGTTCGGGAGCTGGTGAGAGCTCAAGGGTGGTTCGTTTCTCTCCACCCGCACTGTCTGGTATGACTATGGTCCCTACATCATTGCCAGTTACAGGGCCAAGCGCCGCGGATGTTCCCGTGGTGACTACCTCATCCTCCTTTGGCATACCACCCACTACATTTCAACTCCCGGCTCCGGAGATTGTGTCCTTGCCCCCTCCAACTCTTACTCCATCAGTGGTCGTTGCAAGGTTTGTTGAGTCGACGGTTGTTGCCACTGCAGGGTTGTCTGTTACGATACCACCTGCGGTTACGTTTCCACCTGTTTCTGATGTGCCGGTTACCTTGGGAATCCCTCCTCCGTACGCTCAAGACATTTCACATATGAGGTTTGATTTCGATGCAACCCTATCCGACTCGGAAAGAATAGCAGCGCTTGAAAGGGTCGTGGTAGAACAGTCAAGAGTAAATCTAATCCAGACTCACGCTATTCAGCGCCTCATTGCAGAGAATCAAATTCAGTCGTCCCTCCTGATTGAGCATTGTAAAATTTTTGATGCCTTGAAACAGTTCTTGGCATCTCAGGGGGAGACGAGCTGTAAGGGTGACGAACTGAGGACTAAGAAGAGAAACGATCGAGACGATGATCCCAATGCATCGAAAGATGCAGTTGGAGAGTTGCCAAAAACTGAACAAGCTCTTGGGACTTCCACAACTCAGGAGGAGTCAACTGGTGCAACTGGCGGATCGGGGGGTGATGACGTGGTGGTAGTGGATGCTGAGGAGGTATTGGATGATGATGTTATAGGTGATGATGATATGTTACCGTTGGAAGAGATCAAGAAGATAGGAGCTGAGATTGTGATTGACAATGAAGTCGAAGAGGGAGAGATTGTGGAGGATAACGTTGAACATGAAATTCCAGCAGTTGAAAAGTCAGATCTGGGTCAAGATACGGGATGTGATGAGACTGAATGGGAAGAGCAGCCAAGATGGAAAGAAGGCTACGCTTAGTGGTTCGTAAAGACTAAGAAACCGGCGGTCCCTACTATGTTCAAGAAAAGTTACAACATCAAAGGTTATGCTGAATAGAAAAAGGGGATTATTTGCTGGTTATATGATGAGCAGTTGAGGCTCTTTGTGATTAAACGGTATGATGGGGTTCAGTATTTCAAGAGGTTGTTGAGATCGTTGAATACGTTGCCTGAGTGTGAGGTGAAGGACTTAGCCAGGTTGGGGTTGATAAACAGGAGTGATGATAACATGGCTAGGATCATTGGAAAGATAGTCTGGAAGGAAAGCATAAAGGAGAAAAAGTTCGAGCTGTTGAAACCGCAGAAAGGAAAGCTCGTTGAAGACAAAGACAGAGGAATGAGAGCAGATGGCAAGCCTTGGATGATAATGAAGTATAAGCCGATTCGGTGCTTAAAAGAAGTGCCGATGAAACAAATGCCCAAGAATGTGCTAAAGGATCTGAAATGGTGGTACGTTGATAGCGAAACGGCTAAGGCAGTGATGGAGGATGAAGATGAACAAGAGTTGCTGAGAGTGTATGATCCTATTTTCTTTGTGAATTTGTCTCAAGCAGACTTGCAGGTGCTGAACGAGAAAAAGATATTTTACATTCCTGCTTGGAAAGAAGAAGCCAAGAAATACCAAAAAGTAGTTTCAGTTTGTGTACGAGAAGGCGTTCATGCTTGAAGACAGGTGATACGAGAGTTTTGGGATTACAGGACACGTGTTTGAAGATAGAGATATGAAGCTACTGCCAAGGGGGAGTCTGTTGGTGCATTATGTCAGTAGTTCAGTATCTAGTGTCTGTAATCGTGTTATTTGGTTTTGTTATGTGTTAGTTAAGTTGTTTCACAAGTTCGCCCACCATAAGCGAACTTGTGGTTTAAGCGAAGTTAGTGACAACTTCGCCTAGCATGTTAGGCGAAGTTGTCGAATGATATATAGGTATAGCTTCGGCTTGTTTTAAAAGAGAGAAAGATTTAGCACGTGTAATTGGTGATTGAATATCATGTGTTATTAGTTGCAATACAACGTGTCCTTTGCGTATTGTAACGTGTGTTTGCTTGTGTTTAACGTGTATCGTCTTCTACGCTCGTATCGTCTTACGTAGGGATTCCGCACCTACGTAGAACGAGATATTCCGTGTAGATCCGGCGGGGAACCTACAAGACTTTATCATCATTACCTTATTTAACAACAAATTTCATTAAAAAAAATTCTTTTTTCAATTTTATACATTAATCTTGACATTTATGCATAATTCAAAATTGGTCAAATATAAAAGATGAAAAATTTTTATTTATTAGTTTATTTTTTTAATTTGGTCAGGATAATTTAGACTAATATGTAATTCTTGACATTAATGCCTAATTAAAAATTGGTCAAATATAAAAGATGTAAAGTTTGTTGAGATTGGAGAATATTAAAACTAAAAAAGAGTGGTTAAATTCGATTATTAAAAACATAAATAAATTAATGTATAAATGATTGAATGTATCATTAAAATTAAAAATGATGAATATTTTAATGTAAATAAGCAATTAAAGTAAATATATAAGATTTTTTAAAAATAAATTTGAAATAAGTAATACACCACACATTAAATTAGTCAAATAAATTAATCCGCTTTTAATACATAACTTATTAACTTTCGAGTATAATCGAAAGTAAATTATCTAAAATTTCTAGTATACATTAAATTTGTCATTTATGCTAATTAAAATATGGTCATATATGTAAGATGGAAAGTTTGTTGAGATTGAATACCACTGATGTATATAAAAATATACATCTTTTTAGCATCAAATAATCTTTAAAAACTGCAACTTTTATCGTATAATATAGTTAAAATAACTACTTATCAAGTTAAAATGTATTTTCAGGTGAATCCAAGCCTCAAACGAAGAAACTAATGAAAAAACAAAGAAAAACAAAAGAAAACAGCAAAACATGGGGCTGTGGTTCAGGAAACATGGGGCTGTGATTTTTGGAAACACGGGGCTGTGCTTTTGGAAACACGGGGCCGTGCTTTTGGAAGCACGGGGCCGTGCTTACCTCTCAGAAACGATAAAAAGAATTAGCACATGTCATTAAAAAGCACGGGGGCGTGCCTCAGGAAGCACGGGGCCGTGCCTACCTTCCAGAAACGACAAAAAGAATTAGCACATGTCACTAAAAAGCACGGGGGCGTGCCTACGTAAGCACGGGGCCGTGCTTACCTTCCAGAAACGACAAAAAAAATCTGGCACATGTCATAAAAATGAACGGGGGCGTGCTCATCAAGCACGGGGCCGTGCCTCACTCTCTAGATTGCCTATAAATAGTGGCTCATGTTGCACTCATTTGGTGTGCCTTGAAAAGATTTCTATTCGATTCTCTCTTATAAAAACACACACTAACACTCACATAGAAGGTTTAGTGAAGAGTTTGAAGGCTTGGAGGTCATCACCATCAACCATCATCATCAACATCATTAAGAAGTAAGATACATCTACATTTGGTTAGATCATTCCAAGTTTAATCATGTATTTGTTATCATCATTCATCTTAATGTTTATCATCATGCTCATTATGAGCTAAACTCCTTTTACCATCTTAAATCTATGAAGAAGCTTTGTTTTACTTGATAATTAATCAAGATATGTGATGTAGTCTAGTAAAGTACATGGTTATATTACAATTATCTTTTGATGAGAAATGTTTCACCATCTAAAATCACTAATTCAAAGTTGGTGGTTGTCAATTCCACTGGCAATCGTTCATGATCGATTCATGTTCTTGAAAGATAGAAATACTTTGATACATTATCGAAACATGGATCCTTATATTGTACTTAGAAATGATGAGATATAAGTTATGATGTATTTTTCTAAGTCTTGGTAATCCGAAAATGGCTTTGCTTAGGATATCAAATTAGCTAAAGAAATCATATGTTAATGGAATGTGTAATTATAACCTACATAAATCAACCAAGGGGAGGTTGTGTGACTAAACTACAACCACCCGAAGTTGTTAGAATTGGTATTTGAGAAATCGGAGTCAATCCTAATCTTTCTACTTTACGAAACTACTTGCCAATTTAAATTGACATCATTGAGGTGGCGTGACATTAGGAAAGGGTGGACTTTAAAATGTGCACGTTACCTCCTTAGTGCCAAAGATGCTCACTTAAGGTTTAAGGAGCTATCTATCATATATTGCTACGGCAAGTTTATCACATGTTTAAATATTAATTATCAATGCTAAAATGGAGTGGATTCTTGATCTTAGATGGTAACCTTCGCATAATTGAATAACTCGTTTAGAATTTCTTATCTTGGTCACCTATATATTATATATATATAATTATTTATATTTTATAAAAAGTTCAAAAATTAACCTCAAAATGATTAAAACCTCCGATTGAAGTAAAACAACGATTTATTATTAGAAATCTTTGTGTCCACGGATCGATACTTGGTTCTTACCAATACTATTCTACATATACGATAGGTACACTTGCCTATTTTGTGTGTGTTTAGTCTTTGTAGAAATCACTTTTATAAATTTAAAACACGATCTTGTGCAAAAGCTAAATATCAAATCTATCATATTTTATACAAGCTACACAGCACGCATCAAGTTTTTGGCGCCGTTGCCGGGGACACGGTACGTTTCTAAGAACGATCCAAGTTTTAATTTAATCATTGTTTATAGTTGTACAAATTTTTAACTTCTATTTCACTTTATTTTTAATTTTTACTAAATACTAAAATATAATTTTACGGCTAGCCTACTTTTTACCTTTATTTACCTTAACTTTACTCTAGCTTAATTAAGACCTTAGTTTAGTTTAGTTAAAAATAGCGTAGCATAACTCGTAGTTTAATACTAGACTAACCTTTTATACTAACTTTAGCTAACTTTTGCTTTAGTGTTTAATTTTGATTTAGTCCCATGTATGTCCTCTACTTTTGAGCCTGAGCTTGTTTCTCCAATTTCTGAACCGGAACGATTCTTTCGTCGACGAACTCGTAAACGGACTACAGAAACCGCAGAAGCAATCAAAGACGAATCAGTAGACGCCACCACATCAGGAGAAAATCAAACCGAAGAAATGATGGCGGCCCAGAACAATGAGCCGAACATGAGACAGTATGCCAAGCCAAATCTTGAAGGCTACGGCAATGGAGTGGCTCCACCCAAAATCACCAAAAATTTCAAAATCAAATCAAGAACCATTCATATGGTGGAAAATTCAATTCAATTTCAGGCCATCGACCAGATCGCTGGTGGAGACCTGGGATCCAAATCACCTAACGAAGCATTTGAAGTCCTGGAGAAGGCCTCAAAGAAGAGTTTCGCTTACAGCCCACCAAGATCTACACCTACCCATAAAGGAATACACCACGTTGATTCCAACACTCTTGTCACAGCACAACTTGAAGCCCTTTCTAAAAAATTCGAACAACTTCAAGCCGAACTATCAAAAACCATACTCACATGTGACACTTGTGGGTAAACAAGTCATCATGGCCATGGAAGAAGTCGATTTCATCGCTCGACAGAACAACGCTTTCAGTAACAACTACAATCCAGGATGGAGAAACCATCCGAATTTCAGCTGAAAAGAAGGAGGTAACACTCAATCTCTACCCGGATTCGAAAAGAGACCGATGAATCAATCCTTCCAACCTAAACCTCAATTTCAAGATCAAAGTTCTAGTAGCCATCAAAACCTAAGCTACTCTAAGATCGAAGAAATGCTTATCCAACTGATGACTAAAGCAAATGAAGCAGAGAAAAAGGCCGACTCAATAGCTGTTGATATCAGCGGAGTGTTATTAAAACATGAAGCCGATCTCAAAAGTCAACAAGCATCACTTCGGAATCTAGAAACTCAAATCGGACAAATTGCCTGACAATTATCCGAAAGACCACCCGGCACTCTTCCAAGCAACACAATAACAAACCCAAATACAGCAGCCAACGCTGTTACATTAAGAAGCGACACAACCACTATTGTCTCACCAACTTCAGAACCAGTTATGGAGAAGGAATCCCCTGAGAAAACGCAGGAAAGACTGATCCCGACAGGCACCGTACAACCTAAGGAACCAATCCGAACTTATGTTCCACCTATTCCATACCCTGGACGGCTGAAACAGGAGAGATTGGAAGCTCAGTACGGGAAGTTTTTAGAACTCTTCAAACAACTCCACATCAACATCCCTTTCGTCGAAGCCATTGCTCAAATGCCGAACTATGCAAAGTTTCTCAAAGAAGTGCTGACCAACAAAAGGAAGCTGGAGGAGCTCTCGCATGTCACCTTGAGTAAAGAATGTTCAGCTGTCCTCCAAAGCAAGCTGCCGCCAAAATTGACCGATCCAGGGAGTTTTACTATCCCTTGTCTCATAGGAAATTTGTCTGTTAGCAATGCCCTGGCTGACCTAGGAGCTAGTATTAATTTAATGCCTTATGCGGTTTTTGCAAAACTAGGGATAGGAGAACCAAATCCCACCCGCATGAGCATTCAGTTAGCTGACCGATCCGTTAAATATCCTAGGGGCATTGTTGAAAACATGCTTGTCAAAATTGGCAAATTTGTTTTCCCAGTAGATTTTGTGATTCTAGACATGGAGGAAGACAAAAGTGTACCTCTAATTTTAGGTAAACCCTTTTTAGCCACCGCAAAGGCTATCATTGATGTTTGCACCGGTAAACTCACTCTCAGGGTCAATGACGAGGCACTCACTTTTGACATAGGAAAATCTATGCAATATTCGCAACAACATGATGACACTTTATATTGTGTTGACATCAAAGACTCCATCGTAAGTTGCTATATGCGAGATTCCTCCATTAATACTCCCATAGAAACACAAGTCTTAGACAAAACACTCAACAAACCCATTTTAGAAAACGAAAATCTCAACAACAATTACCAAGAAGAATCAGAAATAATATGCGAAATCAGTGAAAATAATGAAAAATCAAAACCATCAATTGAAGAACCACCAGCCTTAGAGTTAAAAGAACTACCAAACCATCTCGAATACGCCTTTATAGAAAAAGACTCTCAACTCCCAGTAATTATTTCATCTCACCTTTCCAAAGAAGAGAAAGACGAACTTCTTAAGGTTCCCAAAAACCATAAGAAGGCTATCGCATGGAAGATCATGGATATCAAGGGCATCAGTCCCTCCTTTTGTACTCACAAAATCCTCATGGAAGAAGAATACAAACCCATGGTCCAACATTAAAGATGTCTCAATCCTAACATGCAAGATGTGGTGAAGAAGGAAGTAATCAAACTGCTTGATGCCGGATTAGTCTACCCAATCTCAGACTCACCTTGGGTAAGTCCCGTTCAGGTAGTACCCAAGAAGGGAGGAACGACGGTCGTAATGAACGAGAAGGACGAACTAATATCCATGAGAACCATCACAGGCTGACGAGTTTGCATTGATTACCGGAAGCTTAATGATGCCACAAGAAAAGATCATTTTCCACTTCTTTTCATAGACCAAATGCTCGAACGATTGTCTGGAAAAATGTTCTACTGTTTTCTTGATGGATTTTCCGGATACTTTCAGATTCCCATTGCTCCTGAAGATCAGGAGAAAACTACTTTTACATGTCCATACGGAACCTTCGCCTACCGAAGAATGCCATTTGGACTATGTAATGCTCCAGCCACCTTCCAGCGTTGCATGGTGGCCATCTTTCATGAAATGATCGAAAACTCTATGGAGGTTTTCATGGACGACTTCTCAGTCTTTGGAGACTCTTTCGATCATTACCTGAAAAACATAGACAAAATGTTAGCTAGGTGTGAAGAAGTAAATCTAGTGCTCAACTGGGAAAATGCCACTTTATGGTAAAGGAAGGCATTGTTTTAGGACACAAGATTTCTCAAAACGGACTAGAAGTTGATAGGGCCAAAATAGAAACCATATTCAAACTTCCGCCGCCAACTTCGGTCAAAGCCATTAGAAGTTTTCTAGGTCACGCAGGTTTCTACCGCCGCTTCATAAAAGACTTCTCAAAAATCTCAAGACATATGACCAAACTTCTAGAAAAAGACGCACCATTCGTCTTCTCTGAGGAATGTGTTAAGTCATTCAATACACTGAAGGACAAACTTGTCAACGCACCAATCATGACCACACCCGATTGGACCCTTCCATTCAAAATCATGTACTCGGACAACGCAAAGAAAAACACTTTCACCCAATTTACTATGCCAGTAAAACTCTTAACGATGCACAAGAAAATTATACCACAACAGAAAAAGAGTTACTAGCGGTAGTATTTGCCTTTGAAAAATTTAAATCATACCTAGTTCTTTCCAAAACCATAGTTTACACTGATCATGCCGCAATACGATAGCTATTCAACAAACAAGATGCCAAACCTAGACTCATCCGATGGATCCTGCTACTCCAAGAATTCGATATCGAAGTGAAAGATAAGAAAGGAGTAGAAAATTTAGCCGCAGACCATCTTTCACGTTTAGAATGTCCAACCCCCGAAGAACTTCACAAGGAAATTATCAATGATAATTTCACACATGAAGTCCTCACGCACATTCAAGACGTAATAAAGGAAAAAGACGAAAGTCCTTGGTATGCCGACTTCGCAAATTACTTAGCTTGTAGGATTCTCAGAAAAGGACTTACCCATCAACAGCAAAAGAAATTCTTCTCCGATCTTAAGTTTTACTTCTGGGAAGATCCATACGTATTTAGGATAGGTGCGGATCAAGTCATTCGTAGGTGCGTAGCAGGAAAGGAGGCCTTAGACATTCTCAAACACTGTCATGAAGGACCAACAGGCGGACACCACGGTACCGCCACCACGGTCAGAAAAGTGTTTGATGCAGGATTTTTCTGGCCCACTATATACAAAGATACACAAAATTTGATCCAAGCATGCGATGCTTGTCAAAGAGCCGGGAACATCTCATCGAAAAATGAGATGGCTCAAAAGGGCATTCAAATTTGTGAAATCTTTGATGTATGGGGAATAGATTTCATGGGGTCGTTTCCTAACTCATTCGGAAACAAATACATTCTTGTAGCAGTCGATTACGTATCTAAATGGGTAGAAGCACAAGCTCTTCCCACTAACGATGCTCGAGTAGTTGTACGATTTCTGAAAAAGTTGTTCTCAAGATTCGGAACACCAAAAGCCCTCATCAGCGACAGAGGTATCCACTTCTGTAACACCCTGATGGACAAGGTCTTAGCACGATATGGGGTTCACCACCGCCTGGTAACACCATATCACCCGTAGACCAGTGACAGGTGGAAGTCTCGAATCGAGGAATTAAGAGAATTCTGGAAAGAAGTGTGGGGATGAATCGCAAAAATTGGGCAGAAAAATTAGATGACGCGTTGTGGGCCCTTAGGACGGCCTACAAAACTCCCATAGGAACAACAACCTTCAAGCTCGTTTACGGGAAGACATGTCATCTACCAGTAGAATTGAAACACAAAGCCTACTAGGCCCTTACAGCAGTGAACTTTGATCTAACGTCCGCCGGAGCAAACCGGGAAGATCAAATTTGTGTGCTCGAGGAACTAAGAACAATGGCCTATGAAAATTCCTGGTTCTACAAAGAAAAGACTAAACGCATACACGACGCTCATTTAAAAGGAAATAAAAAATTTAAAATCGGCGATCGTATACTTCTATACAACGCTCGTTTACGTCTTTTCCCAGGAAAACTGAAATCCCGATGGTCAGGTCCATACGTAGTGGAAACAATTTTTGACTATGGAACCATCGAAATTTCAAATTCAAACGGCCAGAAGTTCAAAGTAAATGGACATCGATTAAAACCATATATCGACGGTCCACTTGAAGAAGTGTTGGAGGTATTAACCATCCAAACTTCTTGATTAAGAACGGGAGGAAATAAGGTCTGGTCAAGACCTTCTCAAAACTAGGCCTTGTAAATAACTAAAAAAAAATATTTTTATAAAACATAAAAACCACGGGGGCGGGCTCTCAAATGCACAGTCCCGTGTCGAAAAATACGGGCCGGCATCTACGTTGCAAAAATCTCAGTCAAACTGGTTTGTAACTGAATTGTCAGACTAAAAACACGGGGGCGTGCTTCCATAAGCACGGTGCCGTGCTTGGTTTCCTGTTTGGTTATAAAAGGCACCTTGTGTCATTGCATTCCTTGCACAAACCAAAAACCTCTGAAAATTCAGCATGCCAACTGAGATGAATGAAGCAATTCCCGTTTCCCGATATCTGAGATATGATGCCCGCCATGTTTCCAAAACCGAGCTCCTTTTGAAACTTCAAGAACTCGAGAAAGAACTCACCGAAATGAATATCCTTACGGAGATGCGTCTCGTACAACTCACCGAATCTGTGGAAAACATGAAAATGGAACTCCGAGACATCAACGAGCAAATCCAGTTTCAAGTTCTCGGTTTCACGTATTTTCCACCACCAGGACCATTTGGAGGAGGAGAGCCTTTCGGGGAATTCTAGGAAACTTAATTTTATGCTTTTATGTGTAATCAAGTGCATTAAGCACAATGTGTTAGGACTTCGGGCTTAACCCGACTATTTTCTTAGGAAACCCGGGCTTATCCCGAAATTATTCTAGGATCTTTATTTAATGAAAAGTAATTTTTAGATAACCAAACTTCCAAATTATCACAATAAACGTCATTCTAAAAATTCCGGATAGTAAATCATGTTGAAAAATTAAAATGAAAAACACTGGGACAAAAAGCACGGGGCCGTGCTTTCCTAAACCCGACGCCATGGTCACCCTAGAATCTTCAGCATGATATGCGCTAACTCCGTACAATTATCTGAATCAGGAACATTTATTCTTCTAGCAGCATGGGGCCGTGTTTCCTAATGCACGGTGTCGTGTTCAACTTTCCAGTCTCTATATAATGCATGCATAATTTCACTGTTCCATTCACACCAAACAAAAATTACCTAAATGGAAGGATAACGGGTTGAATGGAAGCCAATGAAAAAAGGGAAACAACATGAATCTTCCTTCCTCGAGGAACAAGTCATGCGACTCCAATGCATCGTAAGAGATCAAGTTGAAAGCAATATGCAAATCGAAGCTCGAGTAGTCGAGTTGATTAACAAAGTCGACCTACTTAGGTTCGAAAACTTCCATGTTGTGGATGGCCACCACAAGGATGTGACTTCCAAACTTAACTTTCTCAACCGAGAAATCGTAACGCTCAACAAAAAGCTTGACGAACTTTTGGAAGCCAAACGAGCACCACCACACATCCAGGACTTGTTCGGAAATGGTGGCCGTTGAAGTTTCTGCCTTTGTTTCTCGTTTAAGTTGTTTCCGCTAGAACTATGTGTTAGGACCCGAGAATTGTTGTTGTACTTTTCATTTCATCTATCTTTAATTATGTATTTACTTTTATGTTCTTAATGAAATTTAGGATGTTTTTACCAAGTTTAAAATAACAAGAAAACAAAAACCCAGTTAAAAACAAACCAGCGCGACAAATAAACAAAACAGTACTGTCTGCACTATGCAGCACGGTACCGTGCTTCCTGAAGCACGGGGCCGTGTTTTTTGTGTCAGGGCAGTTAAGAGTTTTCAACTTAATAAAATAACTTTCTATCACTTCAAACCCTATTTTTCACTATGGGTTGGTAGTATTTCATGAACGTTTTATGTGTTTTAAACAATTTACTTTTCATCGTACTTGTTTGTTTTTATGTTGGTTTGGATACTTTTATGGCCATGGGTGCCAAAGACATTATGTAGGTACTTAATTAGCCCGATAGGGCAAGGGATGGATGATTCCATACCCAATTTTCAGCAGTTTATGCTTGGTTGTTTGTGGTTGTTTGCAGTTTTATATTATACAGGTACAAAAACAGGAAAACGGGCGAAAAATAGGGGACGCTCTGTCGAAATTTCGTTAAACCATAGGGAAGTAACTCTCCATTTCTACCCATAATACTCAATTAGAATTTTTATTATTTCATGAATCTTATCACATTGAGGACAATGTGAGATTCAAGTGCGGGGAGGGGAATTACTTGACCAAATTGTTTGTCCAACTAATTATAAAAATTCCCTAAAACAAATATATTTTTCAGCAAACAACGATTATTCTAAACCTAAAAAGAAAACCAAGAAAATTTTTTGCAAATAACCAATCATTACATAAAAGTGAAAAAATAAGAAGAAGTTTTGTAATATAGAGAATAAGTTTACGCAAAATATGGCGTTAATACCCAATTCCTCTGTTACTGTGAGATAAACCTCATGCCATATAAATATTTTTTTGGAAGCTTCGAGTGAGTCATATGTTTCGTGTGATTTAGAACTTGTCGCAATTATTCATTTCAAGACCGCACGAAGCGTTGTATAAAGAAGAAGGTAATATTTACACAAACCCATTACCAAAATTACAAAACCCAAAAATCCGATCAGCTTATCCATTTTGAACCGGTAAAATACAATACTGGTCTTTTACCGGCAGACCCTAAAGAACTGGGAATGCATTCTTTCGATTTCAATTTCCTTTACTGCATACACTTCACAAAACCTAGGTTGCCTCCAGAACTTAGGGAGAGAATCTTTCTTTTTAGCAATAAGGTGAGGAAAAAGTGGCGCCAAAACGAACAAAGGCCACCATTCTGTGGAATTTCCAAAAACGCAATGAAGAGAAGAGCAAAAAGATATGAACGATGCTTAGGTTGCGGAAACTGGTCCCACGAAGGAAGATTTAAAAAAGTCAAACTTAGTCTCAGCATGAATATACCGAACTAATGAGGGTGGGGGCTATTAGGCTCAAAGCCGAACGATCCATTAGAGTTGGAAGTTATATTCATAACAGGATTGAGGAAGAATTAATCCACATCCTCGATAAAACTGGTCTTGACGATCTGACCTTAAAAGAGTCATTAGGTATATAGTATTTACAAAAAAAAAAAAAAAATCAAAGAAAAGGAGCTAATCGTTGAAGACATCTTAAGACTCTCGACAATCAGCAGAAGTTGTATTTACCGTACTCATCAACCTAAAACCCTTGAACCACCACCAAATACCAAATCCCTATTCAAAACCAACCCATATTACCTTCTAATCTATGCAACCCTTCACAAAGGTGGAGATTTGAACTTTGTTACAAGCTTATTTTCACAGGTTACATCTTGACTAAGAGTGTTCACATACATACATCACAAGTATGATCAGATATAAAACCGAGAGTGAGTGAACATTGTGAGAAAGTGACGTTTTGCATAAACAGAAGCTGATAAAAACAAATCGCCTTTTTATATATCACTTCATATATTCTTATGATTTAAGGTTGGTTATTTTGTTCACATTTTCTTGGAACTCTTTTGGGGATGTTTAAGATATGGTCCTAACTTGCTATTTTTAGAGAATATTTATAAGTAGCTTGCTTGAGGACAAGCAAGGTTCAAGTATGGGGATGTTTGATGTATTTAAAAATATACATCTTTTTAGCATCAAATAATTTCTAAGAACTGCAACTTCTATCGTATAATATAGTTAAAATAACTACTTATCAAGTTAAAATGTATTTTCAGGTGAATCCAAGCCTCAAACGAAGAAACGAATGAAAAAACAAAGAAAAACAAAAGAAAACAGCAAAACATGGGCCTGTGCTTCAGGAAACATGGGGCTGTGATTTCAGGAAACATGGGGCTGTGCTTTTGGAAACACGGGGCCGTGCTTACCTCTCAGAAACGACAAAAAGAATTAGCACATGTCACTAAAAAGCACGGGGGCGTGCCTCAGGAAGCACGGGGCCGTGCCTACCTTCCAGAAACGACAAAAAGAATGATCACATGTCACTAAAAAGCACGGGGGTGTGCCTACGTAAGCACGGGGCCGTGCTTACCTTACAGAAATGACAAACATATCTGGCACATGTCATAAAAATGCACAGGGGCGTGCTCATCAAGCACGGGGCCGTGCCTCACTCTCCAGATTGCCTATAAATAGTGGCTCATGTTGCACTCATTTGGTGTGCCTTGAAAAGATTTCTATCCGATTCTCTCTTATAAAAACACACACTAACACTCACATAAAAGGTTCAGTGAAGAGTTTGAAGGCTTGGAGGTCATCACCATTGACCATCATCATCAACCATCATCAACATCATTAAGAAGGAAGATTCATCTACATTTGGTTAGATCATTCCAAGTTTAATCATGTATTTGTTATCATCATTCATCTTAATGTTTATCATCATGCTCATTATGAGCTAAACTCCTTTTACCATCTAAAATCTGTGAAGAAGCTTTGTTTTACTTGATAATTAATCAAGACATGTGATGTAGTCTAGTAAAGTACATGGTTATATTACAATTATCTTTTGATGAGAAATGTTTCACCATCTTAAATCACTAATTCAAAGTTGGTGGTTGTCAATTTCATTGGCAATCGTTCATGATCGATTCATGTTCTTGAAAGATAGAAATACTTTGATACATTATCGAAACATGGATCCTTATATTGTACTTAGAAATGATGAGATATAAGTTATGATGTATTTTTCTAAGTCTTGGTAATCCGAAAATGGCTTTGCTTTGGATATCAAATTAGCTAAAGAAATCATATGTTAATGGAATGTGTAATTATAACCTACATAAATCAACCAAGGGGAGGTTGTGTGACTAAACTACAACCACCCGAAGTTGTTAGAATTGGTATTTGAGAAATCGGAGTCAATCCTAATCTTTCTACTTTACGAAACTACTTGCCAACTTAAATTGACATCATTGAGGTGGCGTGACATTAGGAAAGGGTGGACTTTAAAATGTACACGTTACCTCCTTAGTGCCAAAGCTATCATATATTGCTACGGTAAGTTTATCACATGTTTAAATATTAATTATCAATGCTAAAATGGAGTGGATTCTTGATCTTAGATGGTAACCTTCGCATAATTGAATAACTCGTTTAGAATTTCTTATCCTGGTCACCTATATATTATATATATATATATAATTATTTATATTTTATAAAAAGTTCAAAAATTAACCTCAAAATGATTAAAACCTCCGATTGAAGTAAAACAACGATTTATTATTAGAAACCTTTGTGTCCACGGATCGATACTTGGTTCTTACCAATACTATTCTACATATACGATAGGTACACTTGCCTATTTTGTGTGTGTTTAGTCTTTGTAGAAATCACTTTTATAAATTTAAAACACGATCTTGTGCAAAAGCTAAATATCAAATCTATCATATTTTATACAAGCTACACAGCACGCATCAAGTTTTTGGCGCCGTTGCCGGGGACACGGTACGTTTCTAAGAACGATCCAAGTTTTAATTTAATCATTGTTTATAGTTGTACAAATTTTTAACTTCTATTTCACTTTATTTTTAATTTTTACTAAATACTAAAATATAATTTTACGGCTAGCCTACTTTTTACCTTTATTTACCTTAACTTTACTCTAGCTTAATTAAGACCTTAGTTTAGTTTAGTTAAAAATAGCGTAGCATAACTCGTAGTTTAATACTAGACTAACCTTTTAGACTAACTTTAGCTAACTTTTTCTTTAGTGTTTAATTTTGATTTAGTCCCGTGTATGTCCTCTATTTTTGAGCCTGAGCTTGTTTCTCCAAATTCTGAACCGGAACGATTCTTTCGTCGACGAACTCGTAAACGGACTACAGAAATTGCAGAAGCAATCAAAGACGAATCAGTAGACGCCACCACATCAGGAGAAAATCAAACCGAAGAAATGATGGCGGCCCAGAACAATGAGCCGAACATGAGACAGTATGCCAAGACAACTCTTGAAGGCTACGGCAATGGAATGGCTCCACCCGAAATCACCAAAAATTTCAAAATCAAATCAAGAACCATTCATATGGTGGAAAATTCAATTCAATTTCATGGTCGTGCCTACCTTCTAGAAAAGCACGGGGGCGTGCCTCAGGAAGCACGGGGCCGTGCCTACCTTCTAGAAACGACAAAAAGAATTAGCACATGTCACTAAAAAGCACGGGGGGGGGGGGGTGTCTACGTAAGCACGGGGCCGTGCTTACCTTCCAGAAACGACAAACATATCTAGCACATGTCATAAAAATGCACGGGGGCGTGCTCATCAAGCACGGGTCCGTGCCTCACTCTCCAGATTGCCTATAAATAGTGGCTTATGTTGCACTCATTTGGTGTGCAACCAAAAGACCAAATAAGGACAACATTATTAAATTAAAATGTAAATTTCACTTACAAACAATAACAAACGATATAAATTTGAATACAAAGTCGTAGTTATAAGTTATAACAACTTCTAAAGAGTGAAAAGTATGATATAAACAAATGAATATGGAATACTGAATTTATAGGAATGATGGTTGAAATGGTTTTCGAAGTATATGATGAGGTCAAATAAGTAGTGGACATTCGAAATTTTAAAAATTGAACGTCTAATACGTGAGTGTTTTACAATAGTTATTACACATATTTTTATTTATAGATGATTTAGATTTATAGTAAATACATTTAGTAAGGATATGAATTAATTATGTTGTCAGTTTGGTCTAAGTTTGAATATTAAAATTGAACATTATTTAAATTTGAATATTAAAATTGTTGGTTTTAACTAAAAGTTTGTTTATAAATGATTTAAATAATTTTAGTATGTGAATTAATTGTGGGTTATTGATTAATTTAATTTATTTTTAAATTATTTAATTGTTAAGAAAAATCATAGAAGTGGTTGTTATATATGGAAACAATAGAGTTGGTCCAATAAAGAGATGTCAAATATACACAAACTCAATTGTTTTAATAGTATAGGTAGATCACAAACTTGTAATTTTCCAATTAATATATTTAAATATTAGTTTAGCAACTTCTCATTTTCCATTAGAGCATCAAATAATTTTCCCAAAGAGCATTTAAAGCTTCAATAAGTTCTCTTTTATATCTTCATCAGGATAAACAATCTCATATTCTTCAAGCTCACTCGTCAGATGTGATTATCTCACTATATTATCTCACTATCATTTCATTTGGAAAATAAAGATGAAAAATTATGATTTCAACAATTTTTTTCGTACTTGCCTTTAACTATTCATTTCCAAAATACCTTTCGGCAAGAGCATCCTACAATTCTTTTGAAGTATTGTATAGTTTGAAATGATGGAGAATGTCTTTAGATAATGCCATAGTCAGGAATGAAAAGGCTTTCTTCTCATTATCATATTCAATATTTCGCTCAACAATCAACATATAAATAGGCTTTGGTGGGGCATGACCGCGTGTGTATCCAGTAATTCGTATCTAACACACCAATGTGAGCTTCAATCTTTCTTTCCAATGATGATAGTCATCAAAACTTGTCATGTTAGGAGATTTGCTTGACGTGCCAATCTCATTATCATAGTTGAGCATAGGTTGCATCGTGGTTTGTGCAATAGAAATGCTTGTAGATTTGTCATTTTGATGAAAGTGAAGGGTTAAAATGAAAATGTGGTTTTTACGTATGAAATTGATTTAAAATGGTCCAATATGACACACCCTGACCTAAGGCGGCTTATACATCGGGGTGTAACGTTGATTACTTATAAGCTCAAGACACTAATGACAATAACCATTTAATTTACTTATATCATTCTCAAATACACATTCTAATATTACATTTACAACACAATCTAACAAAGCGAAACATGCATATTTATTTTTTTATTAATAACCTAAAGGTAATTCTAATGTCTTCACAACTTGAAGACTTCAAACTAGCATACATATAATATACGTAAATATAATATTTTTGTCAACATAAAGTTGGTGAGTAATACACAAGTTTGATATATATAATATGAGGTAAAAGCAATTCCTATGTGGTTACGATAACTACAACATTATATGTAAACATAACTAATAATAACCTAGGCTCCGTTCAAATTAGTATAAACCAAACTACTATGATAATTGAAATAATATAAATAATTGTGGACCATTTCGATTTAACACAAAGCTAAACTACTAAGGTAATGTATGATCATACTAACACTAGGATGAGGATGATGCCAAACCAAACTTAAATAAACATTTAAGAACGTATATTCAAATAATGCATGAGCAATTAATGAGAAATAATCACATCACATGATATCGAGTTGTCGTTGAAAAATGGATTCAAAACATGCGGTTGACACAATGTACGCATGTTATCCCTAAAAGTATAAAAGTAAAACTAGGGTGTGTAAAACTCATCTCGACAATAAGAAAGCAAAATATGAATAATATAATAAGCGGGTAAACGAGCCAACACAAACAAACTTGGCATAAAAATCCTAACAAATAAATAATACTAAATCAAGAATAAAAATGAGTACGTCAAAAATTCGATTAATAATTGGGGTTTAATTATAGAGTGTAAGAATGTATATTCTAGTCTATAATAAAAGTATCGTTAAAAAATATTTAATTATTTTCTTTTGTCAAAATTAATTAATATATTTGATTTTTCAAGAATAAATGAACCGACACAAGAAAACAAACAAAAATTAGTTTTAAGCGAGTGTCTGGTTTGTGTTAGGTCCATATTACAACAGAGAATTGAATTTGGAACTTGACATCACCATGAATTGTATTAAAAGGTGAAATCATAAAATTTATAGAAAGTTAAGCGAGTTCAGAATGTTAAATCAATAAAAATCCACAAATATTAAACATAACCCCTATAAACAAACTTTGATTCAACTGAATTTGAAAATCCTTTAATCCGTTGAAATTAAATGAGGGCTTTCAATTCAACGAATATTACCGACATAGATAATCAAAACTTACCCGAGAAATTGGGTAAACGATGAAGAACACGGTAAGAGAAACCATTTTGGCTTTTGAAAATCAACCTAAGCAAAAAAAAATCCAATTAAAGCTTAGATACATGAACTGAAAGAGAATTTAGGAGTGGCAGTGATGAGACAAAGGTTGATAACGAGTTTATATGGAGTAGATATCTTGAAAAGAATTAATTCATTATAATTGGGGAGATTCGGTAAATAAGAAAATTTATGGAATAAATTCAATACAAATCAAATTAATATGGCAAGTCTTGATGGGAAAGTTAGGCTTTAATCGTAGTAAAGTATCTAGATACGTCACAAGTTTATTTAACGAGTTACAGATCAATATTAGAAACGATTTGGCGAATAAACTTGGCTTATCGGCCAAGTTCGACTGCAAATCCATTCCCTCGCACGTCGCGAGGAGATGAGGAACATCCTCGTGTAGCGAGAGAATCAAAAGTAAAAACCCGAATTTAAAATCGCTCGCGCGTCGTGGGGGAGATGGGAAGATTCCTTGCGTAGCATGGCGGGTTGGGTTCACATAAAATTTTCCATTTTGTCAAATTTGATCCATGAACTTTGATTAAATGCAACAATGACATAAATTACGCGAAATTGGGTTTTCGATCGAGTTTAAAATATTCCGACAACATAAACAAACATAATCCAATGTAATTAACATAAACATGCATGAACAATAATTTCTCATCAACAAACAAGAATCCAAAAAATTAATTGGGTCAGGTCTTCGGGGCTCGAAAATTGACGAAGTTACACAATACGTATGAAAATGTTCAATACGTACGGAAAGTAAAATGAATAGAAATTAATCAAATATATAAAGGTTTACATGTATTGTAAGGCCTACTTAGATGTTGGATTTACTCATTAACACAGTTCTAAATATCAGAGTGAATTAAAACTTTTCACGGAATATAAATGCGTCAAACATTCATTACATAGTCTATCAAATCTTGTGTTCTTAAAATAAAACATAATTAAATATGTCCACGTAATATTCTTCTCAAGATGACAGTAGCTTTTGTCCAATACAATGCATCTTCATTCAAGCGAGTTACTTTAGCCTATTCACCTGGGTGTATACTAAAAGTCATCTATGCTGAGTGAGTTCTCGCTAATCAGGCAACATACAATACATTCACATATTTACATATATACGTATCCAAAGATACATATAACATACTTAGCCTAGTACCTTTCTTTCATACATACATACATACATACATACATACATACATACATACATACATACATACATACGATGTACATACATACATACATACATACATACATACATACATACATACATACATACTTACATACTTTCATTCTTTCTTTCATACTTTCATCCTTACATAATTATTTATGTGTTTTAAAGAGCATTCCCCAATAAACTTCGCAGATATTATTAGGGTATGTTCCCTACGTTCTTAGATATTATTAGGGTCTGTACCCTATGTCGCAGATATTATTAGGGTCTGTTCTCCACGTTCGCAAATATTATTAGAGTCTGTTCCCTACATTCGCAGATATTATTAGGCGTTGTTCCCTACCTTCGTACATGTAACATCCAAAATTTTATGATAATAAATAAAGGAATTTATGTTTGATAAATGTGTGCTAATATTTAATTAAGATTAAATATAATAAAAAGTATGGACTTGGGTGGGAAAGATGAGACAAGGGATGGGATGAGCCTTAGGACCATGGGCTTAAGAAAGTATAAATACTCCCTTAAACCTCCCTAAAACCCTCATTTCTATCTTCCTTATTCTCTACACACTCAAAACACACACACAAACCTTTCCATATACGGCCGCGAGCTTAAGAGGAGATCCGAGACCCAAGCCTAAAACTTGATAAATCTTAACTGTACAAGCAAGATACGAGCTTAGTATTTCATACCAAAGCTAACCGTAGCCTAAAAAACGCATAAAGGTATGTTCTTTATCCTTAAAGGTTACATTTTTATGAACACTTTGCCCTAGAACTTAACCCTAGAGTAGATCGGGCATAGATGAACCATAAAGTTGCAAACTTGGTGTTTAAAATGGACTTAACGAACTCATGGATATATACGGTTCATAAAGAAACCCTAGATCTAGCCCTTGAACGTTTTAATTCATAAAGGTTCAAGCTTTATGGATAAACGGGTTAAGCCTTGGCAGAAAACGGTTAGGGAAACGTTTATGGGATGATATAGGACTTTAATAGGGCATTAAAGATGTGATATGTAATGAAATGATGAAAAAAGAGGTAAACCGTAGCTACATGTTCAAATACAATTATGTTCCATGTGCAGGTCGTTCGATTACATTAATATACCCGAATACATGGGCAGACTCGATCGCAAACTCTACATTCGATTACAATGAAAGAGTTAGAATACAATGTTTGTATTCGGTTGCAATGTTAGCCTCGCATACAATAGCTATGTTCGATTATAACAAGTGACTCGAATACAACATGGTTAATCGAATACAAGTATAGGTTCGAATATATTGAGGCTCGAATACAATAATAACATTCGATTACAATGAAAGGGTTCGATTACAATGCATATGATCGATTAAATCATGACTCGCATACATACTGTACACTCGAATACATATGTATACCCTCGCATGCATACAACATATTTGAATACATGTATAACTCGAATACATTGTACAACCCGCATACAATATGCATAGTAGCATACATTGTTGAATTAGAATACAATGTACATAGTTGAATACATTGATGTTTTGCATGCAATTTACGTACACTTAAAACACAGTACTATATATATATATATATATATATATATATATATATATATGCGCATTCAAACATAGAAAAGGAGATAGATGGATTAAGTATGTATAGAGTAGATGAATACAAAAGAAAAGAAAGAAAGGAATACTAAAGTATTTGAGTACCCTATATTCGAATAAATTAGAGGTTTAGGGTAAAATTATAAGTAAAATTCTATTCTAAAACCAGACCATTAGAATAGACCAGACTTAGCCATTTTGGGCTAAAATATGAATAATGCGATTAGGACAAGTATTAATACATGTAATTAACGTACAGTTAGCGGAGCATAGTTAAAGAGAGGGATAACGATTAACGGAGAAAGTAACAGAATCCAGGTGAGTTTCTAGCCCCATTTTCCTTGTTATGTTTTCGGGGTTGTGTGCATACTCAATGTGAATGTTAATACACTTACCTTAAATGGTAAGTGTATGTCTTAATGATTAATGTGATAGTTATGTTTATGTTATGAATGAATGCTTGACAGTACGTGGACGATCTTCGGATATTGCACGTATTGTTAAGGAATGTATAGTGTAGTAAGTATGATATGAGTATGTGAAAGAAAGTATGTATGAATATTTCATATAGGATATTATGAAAGGTATGTATGAATGTGATAAGGATCATGATCATGAAAGGTAATTTATGGTTAAAGGGTTGCATACCCTAATAATATATGTGAAGGTTAAAGGGTTGCATACCCTAATAATATATGAGAAGGTTACAGGGTTGCATACCCTAATAATATATGAGAAGGGTTACAAGGTTTCATACCCTAATAATATATGCAAAGGCTATAGGGTGTAATGCTCTTTAAAACGTAAGGTATGAATATGAAAGAAATAAGTCATGAAGTTATGTAAGTATATTATAAACAAAAGTATGAATGTATAAAGTATGTACGAAAGTATGTAGTTATGAATGTGTTGTAACTCGACTGTTTTCGTCTGCACTATTACACCATCATCGCAATCATAACCCTTACGTTTAATCGTATTATATCGCTTTCTTGTTAGCCGTTTTTGATCAAGTTTGGCCGATTCTGTTCATGGCATTGTTCACTATATTTAACGCATCGTTTCAGGTAATTCAAGTTTGTAACATAATCGTTTAAGCACGTCTTATTAAAACCCTAACACAATTTAAACGAACATTAGTCAGATTGATCAATTGCGTTTCTATGGTTTCATTATCGAATCTGGTATAAACTGGTTATATATATCATGTTTTGTTTTCGTCAATTCAAACAACTGACACGCTAGCACTGGTGGCTAACATGTGTATATGTTTGTTCTCGTAACTCGGCCGTCCACCCGGGTTCGAATCTGGGTGGAGCCGTTTTTATTGAAACCGACACTTAAATTAGTTATTTTCCAAATCTTGGTTAAAATTATATATATATATATATATGTGTGTGTGTGTATGTGTGTTTGTGTGTATATATAAATGTGTATACATTAGTTATAACAATTTATTAAGGGGCTTAATATTTAAAAAGAATTTTAATTTAGAATATATATTTAAAATTCATCTCCTTTATTCGTGATTTAAAAATACAGTTTACGTATTTATTAAAAGATCATATCTTGTATAATTATTATTATTTATTATTCATTATATATTATTTACAACATTAATATGAAATAAATCTTTATTAATAACAAATATATAAGTGAATATATTAAACGTATTTTTAGTTTGAATTAAACATTTAATATAAATCTCTTTTTATAATCTATCCAAAATTTTATAAAAAATTATTTAAGTATTTTATACAATTAAATCGTATTATATACGATAAAGTTTTGATAATGAAATTTATAATAAATTAGTGAAATAAATATCTTTTGTAAGATTACACTCGATCATCAAATCCTGAACCTCTATTTAGTTCTAGACTCTTTATTCATATTGTATTTATTCCACGACTATTGTTACCTAAGATTTCTCGTCGATAACTTCCGAAAAGCGTGACTCTTGTTTACTACCGTTCTTATCGCATTCGTTTATCTATTGCTTAATTGCTAAAGTGGGTACCACATTCCCCTATTCTACTTCTTTTTTCACGTTTTGGGAACATATGGGTAAATTATATTTCTTATATATACTTATACTCAAAACTGCAACTATTTTCTTATGTGTTAAAAACTTATAAATTACTTGTTTATGTGCTTACTTGCTTTATATGCTTCCGCATTCGGAAAGGTCCAACTGAATCTCAGAATAGTCTGATCATACGCCAGTCGTTAGCCTTTGTGCTTCTCGACATCTCAGTTATACTAGCTCATTTGGTTAATTTGTTATTCTCATATGACTTGTTGCAATTACTTATTTTTATATATACTATATGTACATTTAAACTGGTGTGTTGCTCACTCAACATGTGTTGTTGACAAAATTCTATTTTATACGAATATGCAGGTTATCGTAGAAACTCAATGCAGGTTGGTGAAGAATTTAAGTTAGAAAATAATTAATCAAGATCATTTGTTATATAAGTTGAAATGTTGTATGATTATGAATTATGTATTTGTTTGTATTTGATTTATTTGAAAACTTAATTTAATTAATAGATATTGTCTTTTTAATAATGCATGATAGTAACCTTTGAAAAGTTGTGAGCAATCAGTTAGCGCCCCGGCATTTCCGCCGTAGGATGGGTTGTGACACTTCGCATCGTGGGTTAGGTTACATATTGATGCAATGAGGAAAGGTTATAGTTTATGCGTCCAGATAGTTTAAATTCCACGAGAGTACTTACCCGACTCATGATTTAGAGCTAGCAGCAGTAGTGCATGCTCTGAAGATATGAAGACATTATATGTATGGTACTAAGTGTACCATTTACATGGATCATAAAAGTTTAAAGTACTTCTTCGAGCAGAAAGAGCTGAACATGAGACAAAGAAGATGGTTAGAATTGATAAAGGACTACGACTGCGATATCAAGTACTATCCTGGTAAAGCTAATGTGGTTGCCGATGCGCTAAGCCATAAGAATGAAGAAGTCATTGCAACAGTGAAGTTGTACCAGTTGATTACGAACTCTAATCTTTTCGAAGAAATCATCAAGGTGCAGACGAAAGTGCTGGTAGATGAAGGGCTGATAAAGAAGGAAAGGATTTTCAGTCAGTAAGATGAGTTAATAGAAAACACTCATGGTGTTAAGACTAGGTTTGACCGCACGTGGATTCCACGCCACGGAAATCTTAGAGGTCGAATCTTAGATGAAGCTCATAAGTCAAGGTATTCAATCCATCCGGGAACCACTAAGATGTACCAAGATTTGAAAAGAGACTACTGGTGGCCAGGGATGAAGAATGATGTGGTAGATTATGTCAGTAAGTGCTCAACTTGTTTGCAAGTCAAAGCTGAACACCAAAGCACTATGGAAAGATGCAACCTTTAGAGATACCTGAATGGAAGTGGGAAAACATCACCATGGTTTTCATAACTAAGCTACCTCGTACAGCTAAGAATCATGATACCATTTGGGTGATAGTGGACCGTTTGACCAAAAGTGCTCACTTTCTGCCTATACGAGAGGCTATCTCATCAGAAGCGTTAGCAAGTTTGTTAATTATAGAGATTGTGACTAAGCATGGGGTGCCACTGTCAATTTTATCTGATAGAGATACTCATTTTACTTCGAGGTTTTGGAAAAAGTTTTATGAAGCTATAGGAACGAGATTGAACATCAGTACGGCGTATCATCCTCAAACAGATAGGCAGTCTGAAAGGACGATCCAAATCCTTGAGGACATGCTACGTGCTTGTGTTCTAGACTTTGGAGGAAGTTGGGACGATCATATGCATCTAGAAGAGTTCTCCTATAACAAAAGCTACCATTCGAGCATTGGTATGCCACCGTTCGAAATGTTGCATGGAAGACGTTGTAGAACTCCCGTCTGTTGGGGTTATATTGGTCAGAAAGAGCTTGGAAGTTTAGAAGTTGTTCAAGAAACCTCGACAAGTTTCGATCAGATCAAGGAAAGAATGAAAGCTGCTCAAGACAGTCATAAGTCGTAGCTGATAAGCGGCGACGACCAATCGGGCTTAAAATTGGTGAAAATGTGATTCTCAAGGTCTCACCTTGGAAATGAATTATTCGTTTTAGAAGGAGGGGGAAATTGAGTCCAAGGTACATTGGACCATTTAAGATTATGGATCGTGTGGGTGAAGTGGCTTATTAGCTAGATTTACCCGAGGAGTTAGAAGAAATTCATTCAACCTTTCATGTTTCTCACCTAAGGAAGTGTCAAGTTGATGACACGTCTCATGTGTCATTGGTAGACATCGAGGTTGATTAACGGTTGAACTACATTGAGCAACTTATAGAGATTGTTGACCGAAAGGAAAAGAAACTTCGTCACAAGGTTATACCCTTAGTGAAAGTGATATGGACACGTCGCAAAGGATTAGACGCTACTTGGGAAGTTGAAAAAGAGATGCGCAAGTTTTACCCAGATTTGTTTTAGTAATAGTTTGGTTTCTGGGACGAAACCTCTTTAAGGAGGGAAGAATTGTAACATCCAAAATTTTATGATAATAAATAAAGGAATTTATGTTTGATAAATGTGTGTTAATATTTAATTAAGATTAAATATAATAAAGAGTATGTACTTGGGTGGGAAAGATGGGATAAGGGATGGGATGGGCCTTAGATCCATGGGCCTAAGAGAGTATAAATACTCCCTTAAACCTCCCTAAAACCCTAAAACCCTCATTTCTATCTTCCTTATTCTCTACACACACACAAACCTTTCCATATACGGCCGCGAGCTAGAGAGGAGATCCGAGACCAAAACCAAGCCTAAAACTTGATAAATCTAAACTATACAAGCAAGATACAAGTTTATTATTTCATAACGAAGCTAACCCTAGCCTTAAAACGCATAAAGGTATGTTCTTTATCCTTAAAGGTTACATTTTTATGAACGATTTGCCCTAGAACTTAACCTTAGAGTAGATCGGGTATAGATGAACCATAAAGTTGCAAGTTATCGAAGCAAACCGTAGGCTTAACATGCATAAAGGTATGTTCTTTATCCTTAAAGGTTACATTTTTATGAACGATTTGCCCTAGAACGTAACCTTAGAGTAGATCGGGTATAGATGAACCATAAAGATGCAAACTTGATTTTTAAAATGGACTTAACGGACTCATATATATACATATATATATATATATATACGGTTCATAAAGAAACCCTAGATCTAGCCCTTGAATGTTTCAACTCATAAAGGTTCAAGCTTTATGGATAAACAGGTTAAGCATTGGCCGAAAACGGTTAGGGAAACGTTTATGGGATGATATAGGACCTTAATAGGGCACTAAAGACGTGATATGTAATGAAATGATGATAAAAGAGGGAAACTGTAGCAGGATGTTCGAATACAATTATTTTCCATGTGCAGGTCGTTCGATTACATTAATATACTTGAATACATGGGCAGACTCGATTACAAACCCTACATCGATTACAATGAAAGGGTTAGAATACAATGTTTTTATTCAGTAGCAATGTAGCCTCACATACAATAGCTATGTTCGATTACAACAAGTGACTCTAATACATCATGCATAATCGAATACAAGTATAGGTTCGAATACATTGAGGCTCGAATACAATAATAACGTTCGATTACAATGAAAGGGTTCGATTACAATGCATATGATCGAATACATCATAACTCGCATACATACTATACACTCGAATACATATGTATACCGTCGCATACGGTACACTCAAATACATATGTATACCCTCGCATACATACGGTACATGTATGACTCGAATACATTGTACAACTCGCATACAATATGCAAAGTAGCATACATTGTTGAATTCGAATACAATGTACAAAGTTGAATACATTGATGTTTTGCATGCAATTTACGTACACTTAAAATACAGTACAATAAATATATATATATATGTATATATGCATTCAAACACCGAAAAGGAGAAAGAAGGATTAAGTTTGTATAGAGTAGATGAATACAAAAGAAAAGAACAGAAGGAATACTAAAGTATTTGAATACCCTATATTTGAATACATTAGAGTTTGAGGGTAAAATTGTAAGTAAAATTATATTCTAAAACAAGACCATTAGAATAGACCAGACTTAGCCATTTTAGGCTGAAATATGAATAATGCGATTAGGACAAGTACTGATACATGTAATTAATGTACATTTAGCCAAGCACAGTTAAAGAGAGGGATAACGATTAAAGGAGAACGTAACAGAATCCATGTGAGTTTCTAGCCCCATTTTGCTTGTTATGTTTTCGGGGCTGTGTGCATACTCAATGTGAATGTTAATACACTTACCTTAAACGGTAAGTGTATGTCTTAATGATGAATGTGATAGTTATTTTATGTTATGAATGAATGCTTGAAAGTACGTGAACGATCATCGAATATTGCGCATATTGTTAAGAAAGGTATAGTATAGTAAGTATGATATGAGTATATGAAAGAAAGCATGTATGAATATTGCATGTAGGATATTATGAAAGGTATGTATGAATGTGATAAGAATCATGATAATGAAAGGTAATATATGGTTAAAGGGTTGCATACTCTAATAAAATATGCGAAGGTTACAGGGCTGCATACCCTAATAAAATATGTGAAGGTTACAGGGTTGCATAGCCTAATAAAATATGCGAAGGTTATAGGGCGTAATGCTCTTTAAAACGTAAGGTATGAATATGAAAGAAAGAAGGTCTAAAGGTAAGTAAGTATATTATAAACGAAAGAATGAAAGTATGAAGTATGTACCAAAGTATGTAGTTATGAATGTGTTGTATGTTGTATGATTAACTAGAACTCACTCAGCGTAGCTGACTTTTAATATGCACGCAGGTGACTAGAATGAGACAGTTGGCTTGAGCGGGGGCACATGGCAGAAGAATAAGAGGCTGACATCTAAAGACTCATAGTGATTTAATTGATGTTTTAATTTTGAAAGACAAGAATGTTTGTTAAAAGACATGTATATGAATTATGATGTATTGTTTAATAAAAGTTTTTACATTTCGCAAAAGTTTTAGTTAACTCTGATATTTAGAACTGTGTTAATGAGTAAATCCAACGTCCAATGTAGGGCACCAGGTTTGGGGCCTTACAATACAACCATACATTCATACAATTATATAAATTCATCCTTACACATATCCTCTCACATACATATAACATTCTTAAGGCATACACTTACCACTTAAGACAAGTGTATTAACTATCACATAGAGTATGCACACATTCCCGAAAACATAACCAGGAAATGGGGCTAGAAACTCATATACGTTTTGTTCTTCTCTGAGTTAACTGTAATAACCCTCTTTAGATATGCACGGTTAACTGTATATTAATTATTAGCATCCATTAACTACTTCTAACTATATCACACTCCTAGGTTAGTAGAACACTCAACGAATAGGGGTCCAGGGGCAGCGCCCCTGGTAGCAGGGTTCTAGGGGCAGCAACCCATAGCAGGGTCCAAGGGGCAGAGTCCCTGGCTGGGGATAAGTTGTCAGGTCAGATTTGAATATTTTCCTTAATAAGCCTTTAGCAAAAACCTCATCAAAAAAACTGAAGTTCAAATTGAATCTTCATTTTAAACGTTACCTTTAATTATTAATTATTTACTTATTCTTATCTTACCATCATATAAGTCCATACCTATGGTTTGAATACATATACGCCGTATATCTTTCATCTATTTTGAAAATCCCATAGGCCCGTATAAGTTTTAGGGGCGTATAAGTCCCCCTAGCGCATAACTTATGCGCCACATAAGTTATGCGCCCGCATATGTCACTCTGAATCATCATCCAGCGTATAAGTTACACCACGTATAACTTATACGCTCGTATAAGTATACACTGTATAATTTATACGCTCGTAGTTGCATAACTTATACATGCATACTTATGCGCCCAAACATATGCCCCCGTATAACATATACGGCGCATATGTTCAGCGCAGACCTTCTTCTTCGCATTTTAGTTTTAGCTTAAAGGTAGCCATGCGTCACTCAAGCAAGCTTATTAAAGGTAAAGTGTATGGTTAAATAACGTATGTTAATTTTAGCTTAATTGCTAAAGAAAGGATATATGAATGTTAGGGATAGGATTAATTGATTGTTTGATTGATTAACTGTTTAAAAGTAGAACTCAACACAAATAGACTCATAAGGAGAAGTGTATTAGACACAGAAAGTAACGTGCACAGCTGGCCACTGTTATTACCTGTTTGCGTTACTATCCTTGTACTAAATAGTTCCTTGAGTGATGATGTTTGTGTTTCCTTATAGAATACAAATGGATGGATCAAGAAAGATCGTTGGTCAAGGGGGTCGTACGGGACGTCGTGGTAGGCCACACATTTTCCGAGAACCATCTGGAGGACCAGTTGCTAAATCTGCTGAAGGACCAAATGAGACCCTGCGAGGGCCAAGCCAGAATGAAGGGTATCAATTTGACCATGCAGTTCACGCTGCCATTGCTCAAGCTGTAGCTGCAGCTGCAACAGTGAAGAACCTACAACCTGAAAAGTCTGCTGGAAGTCATGTAAGAACTGCTGAGAAGTCAGGGGAGAATTGTAAGAAAGATGATGAGTGAGAGAAGGGTGATTCGAGTGATGTTTGATCTGTGAAGGTTGATGACAAGAAGCTTAGCCGAGATGGGTGTAACTACAAGTCGTATAAAGGTTGTGACCCGCCAAAGCTAACTGGTTTGGGAGACGCATCGCTACTCTTCAATGGATAACCGCAATGGACAAGGTTATCCGAATTAGCAAGTGCCGTCCCGACCAAGCAGTGGGTTATGCCACTCAGTCATTTGGTGATGAAGCTATGTATTGGTGGGAAAGTGTGGAGCAGAGGAAGACTCATGAGGAGGTTAAGGCAATGAGGTGGGATGATTTGAAAGAGTTGGTAATGAAGAGCTTCTGTGCTGATGCCGAGGTTGAAAGAGCAGAGATAAAGTTCCTGAACTTGAAAGCAGGAAAGATGACACACCGTGATTATACTATTGAATTCAACTGGATGTCTAGGTTGGTCCCTGATATAGTTAACAATGAGGCCAAGAGGATCAAGTGCTATGTGAGAGGATTTCCACAGAACGTCCGCACACTAGTCAGGGCGAATAAACCTGCTACATTTGACTCGGCAGTAGAACTCGTTGAGACAGTTTATGATGACCTTGCAGTGGAGGATGTGGTGGTGGAAGAGAAGAAAGATAAGAAATGGGTCTCTCCTATAAAACGACCCGGTACTCAGTTGTGGAACCCTAAGGATAAGAAGCAGAAGGTGTGGGAGAAGAGATCGTGTAAGACATTTGGTAAGATGCACGGTGGTGAGTGCAAATGGGGTGTTGGGATTGATGTTTGTCTCAAATGTGGAAAGGTGCATGGAGGAGAGTGCAGAGTTGGATCAAACACCTGTTATAAGTGCGGGAAGGTGGGGCACTATGATCATGAGTGCAGTGAGAAACCGACATGATTCCGGTTTGGTAAGACGGGCCACATGGCCAGGGAGTGTATTGAAGTTGGAGGAAGTGGGAAGAAAGATGTTGAATCATCAAGACCAAAGACCAGAGCCTACATGCTGACTCAAGAACAGGCCAAGCAGATGCCAGATGTCGTGACAGGTACGTTTCTAATAAACGGTGTTTCCGCTTCTGTGTTGTTTGATTCAGGTGCGAATAACAGTTTTGTAGCTACGACATTTAGCGAATTAGCTAAAATGAAATGTTTCCGAGTTTTTGAAACTTTTATAGTAGAAACCGTTAGTGACACCTCGGAGAAAATAATGAAAATGGTTAAGGACTGTAGGATAGAGTTAGTGGGACGTGAGTTCCCTGTTACCCTGTATGTGATGACCTTAGGAGGGTTCGATGTAGTTTTGGGAATGGATTGGTTATCTAAGTTTGAAGCTCATATAGCGGTTAAGAGTAGGATAATAAGGTTAAAGTCCTTGAATGGTAGCGTGGTGACGGTTTATTGTTATAAAGAAAGTTCAGGGCTTAATGTCATTTTGATGATAAAAGCCGAAGGTTTGTTAAGGCGAGGGTGCGGTGCCTACCTGGCGTATGTTGTCAAAGCTACGTCCGAGACAAAAGAAATGATAGATGTTCCTATCGTGTGCGACTACCTGGAAGTATTCATTGAGGATCTTCCGGGGTTGCCACCGAAGCGAGAGATAGAATTTCAGATAGATTTAATACCAGGAGCTCAGCCCGTCACGAAAGCGCCTTCCCGTCTAGCGCCATCCGAGATGAAGAAATTGATGTCCCAGCTACAAAAACTCCTCGACAAAGGTTTACATGACCAAGTGTTTCCACGTGGGGCGCACCAGTGTTATTTGTCAAGAAGAAGGATGGAAGTATGAGAATGTGCATAGACTATCGCGAGTTGAACAAGCTTATGGTAAAGAATATATATCCATTGCCAAGGATTGATAATCTGTTTGACCAACTGCAAGGTTCAAGTTGGTTCTGACGGATAGATCTCAGATCAGGCTATCATTAGCTAAAGGTGAAAGAGGCAGACATCCCTAAAACAGCGTTTCGGACGCGGTATGGATACTACGAGTTCCTCGTGATGTCATTCGGTCTAACGAATGCTCCTACAACATTTATTGAAATGATGAATAGGGTGTGTCGGGCGATGCTGGATAAGTCAGTTATCGTTTTCATTGATGATATATTGATTTATTCAAAGAGCGCGTCTGTTCATGCTGAGCATCTGAGAGAGGTATTGGAGACTCTGAAAAAAGAAAAGTTGTACGCTAAGTTTTCGAAGTGCGCATTCTGGCTAAGAGAAGTGCGGTTTTTAGGTCACGTAATCAATCCTGAAGGGATTACCGTGGACCCAGCTAAGATTGAGACGATAACGAATCGAAATACTCCGCAGAATCCGATTGATATTCGAAGCTTCTTAGGGTTAACTGGCTATTATAGGAGATTCATCGAAGGCTTCTCCAAGATAGCTACACCGTTAACCAGTATAACCCGAAAGTTGGTAGTATTCAATTGGGGTAAGTTTCAAGAAGAAGCTTTTGAGGAATTAAAGAAAAGACTCACGCAAGCTCCAATCCTTGCTCTACCCGATGGTGACGAGGATTTGGTTGTTTGTAATGTTGCTTCGCATTGTGGGTTAGGTTTTGTATTGATGCAACGAGGAAGGGTTATAGCTTATGCGTTTAGACAGTTGAAAGTCCACAAGAGTACTTATCCGACGCATGATTTAGAGCTAGCAACAGTAGTGCATGCTCACAAGATATGGAGACATTATTTGTATGATACTAAGTGTACCATTTACACGGATCATAATAGTTTAAAGTACTTCTTCGAGCAGAAAGAGCTGAACATGAGATAGAGAAAATGGTTAGAATTAATAAAGGACTACGACTGCGATATCAAGTACTATCCTGGAAAAGCTAATGTGGTTGTTGATGCGCTAAGCCGTAAGAATGAAGAAGTCATTGCAACAGTGAAGTTGTACCAGTTGATTATGAACTCTAGTCTTTTCGAAGAAATCATCAAGGTGCAGACGGAAGTGCTGGTAGACGAAGGGCTGGTAAAGAAGGAAAGGATTTTCGGTCTGCAAGACGAGTTAATTGAAAACACTCATGGTGTTAAGACTAGGTTTGACCGCATGTGGATTCCATGCCATGGAAATATTAGAGGTCGAATCTTAGATGAAGCTGACAAGTCAATGTATTCAATCGATCCGGGATCCACTAAGATGTACCAAAATTTGAAAAGAGACTACTAGTGGCCAGGGATGAAGAATGATGTGGTAGATTATGCCAGTAAGTGTTTAACTTGTTGCAAGTCAAAGATGAACACAAGAAGCCTTATGGAAGGATGCAACCTTGAATTACATAACTAAGCTTCCTCGTACAGCTAAGCATCATGATACCATTTGGGTGATAGTGGACTGTTTGACCAAAAGTGCTCACTTTCTGCCTATACGAGAGGCTATCTCGTCAGAAACGTTAGCGAGTTTGTTCATCAAATAGATTGTGACTAAGCATGGGGTGCCACTGTTAATTTTATCTAATAGAGATACTCATTTTACTTCGAGGATTTGTAAGAAGTTCCATGTAGCTATGGGAACGAGATTGAACATCAGTACGACGTATCATCCTCAAACAGATGGACAGTCTGAAAGGACGATCCAAACCCTTGAGGACATGCTACTTGCTTGTGTTATAGACTTTGGAGGAAGTTGGGATGATCATATGCTTCTGGTAGAGTTCTCCTATAACAACAGCTACCATTCGAGCATTGGTATGCCACCGTTAGAAATGTTGTATGGAAGACGTTGTAGAACTCCCGTCTGTTGGGGTGATATTGGTCATAAAGAGCTCGGAAGTTTAGAAGTTGTTCAAGAAACCTCAAAAAGGTTCGATCAGATCAAGGAAAGCCTGAAAGCTGCTCAAGACAGTCAGAATTCGTATGCAGATAAGCGGCGACGACCAATCGAGTTTAACGTTGGTGACAATGTGATGCTCAAGATCTCACCTTGGAAAGGGATTTTTCACAAAGGATCAGACGCTACTTGGGAAGTTGAAGAAGAGATGCGCAAGTTTTACCCAGATTTGTTTTCGTAATAGTTAGGTTTCGGGGACGAAACCTCTTTAAGGAGGGAAGACTTGTAACATCCAAAATTTTATGATAATAAATAAATGAATTAGTGTTTGATAAATGTGTTAATATTTAATAAAGATTAAATATAATAAAGAGTATGGACTTGGGTGGGAAAGATGGGATAAGGGATGGGATGAGCCATAGGTCCATGAGCTTAAGAGAGTATAAATACTCTCTTAAAACCCCCTAAAACCCTAAAACCCTCATTTCTATCTTCCTTATTACACACTCAAAACACACACAAACCTTTCCATATACGGTCGCAAGTTAGAGAGGAGATCCGACACCAAAACCAAGCCTAAAACTTGATAAATCTTAACTATACAAGCAAGATACGAGCTTAGTATTTCATACCGAAGCTAACCGTATCCTAAAAACGCATAAAGGTATGCTCTTTATCCTTAAAGGTTACATTTTTATGAATGGTTTGCCCTTGAACTTAACCCTAGAGTAGATCAGGTATAGATGAACCATAAAGTTGCAAGCTTGATGTTTAAAATGGACTTAACGAATTCATGGATATATACGGTTCATAAAGAAACCCTAGATCTAGCCCTTGAACGTTTTAACTCATAAAGGTTCAAGCTTTATGGATAAACAGGTTATGCCTTGGCCGAAAACAGTTACGGAAACGTTTATGGGATGATATAGGACCTTAATAGGGCATTAAAGATGTGATATGTAATGAAATGATGATAAAACAGGTAAACTGTAGCAGCATGTTCGAATACAATTATGTTCCATGTGTAGGTCGTTCGATTACATTAATATACTCGAATACATGGGCAGACTTGATTACAAACCCTACATTCGATTACAATGAAAGGGTTAAATACAATGTTTGTATTCGGTTGCAATGTTAGCCTCACATACAATAGCTATGTTCGATTACAACAAGTGACTCGAATACAACATGCTTAGAATACATTGAGGCTCGAATACAATAATAACGTTCGAGTACAATGAAAGGGTTCGATTACAATGTATATGATCGATTACATCATGACTCCCATATATACTATACCTTCGAATACATATGTATACCCTCGCATACATATGGTACACTCGAATACATATATATACCCTCGCATACATACGATATATTCGAATACATGTATGACTCTAATACATTGTACAACCCGCATACTATATGAATAGTAGCATACATTTTTGAATTTGAAACAATGTACATAGTTGAATACATTGATGTTTTGCATGCAATTTACGTACATATATATATATATATGTATATATGCATTCAAACACCGAAAAGGAGAAAGAAGGATTAAGTATGTATAGAGTAGATGAACACAAAAGAAAAGAAAGGAAGGAATACTAAAGTATTTGAATACCCTATATTCGAATGCATTAGAGTTAAGGTTAAAATTATAAGTAAAATTCTATGCTAAAACAAGACCATTAGAATAGACCAGACTTAGACATACGATTAGGATAAGTATTGATACATTTATTTTATGTACAGTTAGCCGAGCACAGTTAAAGAGAGGGATAACGATTAACGGAGAACGTAACAGAATCCAGGTGAGTTTCTAGCCCCGTTTTCCTTGCTATGTTTTCGGGGTTTTGTGCATACTCAATGTGAATGTTAATAAACTTATTTTAAGTGGTAAGTGTATATCTTAATGATGAATGTGATAGTTATCTTTACATTATGAATGAATGCTTGATAGTACGTGAACGATCTTCGGATATTGCACGTATTGTTAAGGAAGGTATAGTGTAGTAAGTATGATATGATTATGTGAAAGAAAGTATGTATGAATATTGCATGTAGTATATTATGAAAGGTATGAATGAATGTGATAAGGATCATGATAATGAAAGGTAATTTATGGTTAAAGGGTTGCATACCCTAATCATATATGCAAAGGTTAAAGGGTTGCATACCAATAATATATGCGAAGGTTACAGGGTTGCAAACCCTATTAATATATGCGAAGGTTACAGGGTTGCATACCCTAATAATATATGCGAATGTTATAGGGCGTAATTCTCTTTAAACCTAAGGTATGAATATGAAAGAAAAAAGGTAAGTAAGTATATTATAAACGAAAGTATGAAAGTATGTACGAAAGTATGTAGTTATGAATGTGTTGTATGTTGTATGATTAACTAGAACTCACTCAGCGTGGCTGACTTTTAGTATGTACACAGGTGAGTAGAATGAGACAGTTGGCTTGAGCGGGGGCACATGGCAAAAGAATAAGAGGCTGGATCAAATGACTCATAGTGATTTAATTGATGTTTTAATTTTGAAAGACAAGAATGTTTGTTAAAAGACATGTATATGAATTATGATGTATTGTTTAATAAAAGTTTTTACATTCTGCGAAAGTTTTAGTTAACTCTGATATTTAGAACTGTGTTAATGAGTAAATCCAACGTCCAA
Organism: Bidens hawaiensis; assembly: GCF_021521415.1. NCBI lineage: Eukaryota > Viridiplantae > Streptophyta > Magnoliopsida > Asterales > Asteraceae > Bidens > Bidens hawaiensis. Next base: position 79,990 of record NW_027495810.1, on the reverse strand, counting down.
TGTAGGGCACCGGGTTAGGGGCCTTACAGTACAACCATACATCCATACACTTATATAAATCCATCCTTACACATATCCTCTCACATACATATAACTTTCATAAGACATACGCATACCACTTAAGGAAAGTGTATTAACTATCACATAGAGTATGCACACATCCCCGAAAACATAACCAGGAAATGGGGCTAGAAAATCATATGGGTCTTGTTCTTCTCTGATTTAGCTGTAATACCCTTCTTTAGATATGCATGATTAACTGTATAATAATTATAAGCATCCATTAACTACTTCTAACTATATCACACTCCTAGGTTAGTAGAACCCTCAACGAACAGGGGTCCAGGGGCAGCGCCCCTTGTAGTTGGGTTCTAGGGGCGGCAACCCCGAGAAGGGTCCAAGGGGCAGAGCCCCTTGCTGGGGTTAAGCTGCCAGGTCAGCTTGGAATATTTTCCTTAATAAGCCTTTACCAAAAACCTCATCAGAAAAACTGAAGTTCAAATCGAATCTTCATTTTAAACGTTACCTTTCATTATTAATTATTTACTTATTCTTATCTTAACCATCATATAAGTCCATATATATCGTTTAAATACATATACATAGTATATCTTTCGTCTATTTGGAAAAGCACTTAGGCCCGTATAAGTTTTAGGGGTATATAAGTCCCCCCAACGCATAACTTATGCGCCACATAAGTTATGCGCCCGTATATGTCACTCTTAATCATCATCCAACGTATATGTTACACCACGTATAATTTAAACGCTTGTATAAGTTATACGCACGTATAACTTTTAAGTTGTATAAGTTATTCGCTGCATAACTTATACGTGCATACTTATGCACCCAAACATATGCGCCCATATAGCATATACGACGCATATGTTCAGTGCAGACCTTCTTTTTCGCGTTTTAGGGTTTTTCCTTAATTCCGGTACCGTCAGCAGCCGTTAGCCACCATGTTTGGCTGCTTTTTGATTGTTCATAACCCAGTTAGCTTCGGGGTGTCCAGATCCAAGCTAAGGTGTCTTAAGATCGTTTTTGGTTGATCAAACACCCGAATAAAGCTAGATCTAGATTCAAATAGCTTATTCAGCATCCCGGGGCTGCGGTATCGGGTTCTAAAATATTGTGTCAGTTGATATAAATGATTTCTTACCTTCGGTTAGTCTTGGATCATTGAGTAGAATAGTGTAGAGAGTGTTTGGCTTAAGTGTTTGTTTTTTATGGTGTAGGCTAAGGTGTAGAATGATGGAGATGGAAAGAATTTAGGGTTTAAGAGGTATTTATACTCCCTAAGCCCATGGACCTTAAGCCCATCTTCAATTTAAAACCATGAGCTAATTCCATCTATTTTAGCATACCATCCTTTTATCTTTATTATTATTTTACTACTAACTCAAATTAATTCTTCCGACGTAATTAATATTTTAATATTATTCGTGGAAATTTCGGGATGTTACATGTATGAAGAGTTTCACATGTATGGAACAAGTTACGCTTATGAGACGGTTAAAATTGGTTATAGACATATAGAGAGAAGATTTCAAACGTATGGGGATTTTTGAAACAATTGTAACAACTCGAGTTTTTCGTTTATTAAATAAGTATCTAATACTTGACCCATTTTCGTTTTCAGGTACGTTTAATCAATAAAATTTCGTGTTTATAGAGTTATTAATATTTTACTATTATAGTTTATTATTTTTGTTTAATTAACCATAATAACTATGAGTTATATACATTTTTACCCCATAAAACATAAGTTTTAACCTATTTTGTATCCTTATATAAAGTTTAGGGACCTGATTGCAAATCTAGTTATTATCATATTAAAACCCAAAACCATTAATCACAAACTCGTATCCTGATCCAACACGTGACCCATTTATTTGCTTGCACCTTAATTCTCGTAATATGATTGGAATTGATTCTTCTAAATCGTTTAAAGGCGTATTGCATCGACGTTCTAATTAAAGAAAATGATCAAAAACGGATGCTTCGACAATAATAATAAAACCATCCTAAATCAAATATTGGTTGTACTCTACAACTCTAATTAACTCAATTAACCTGTTGTATACCTCCTTCTGGACATCGCGAACCTAATCCCTAAAAATAATTGCATTACGACATCCCCCATTAACATCGCATGCTCGTGTTTCAGCCATCCGTTGTGCAATCAACTTTACCGTCGATTGATCAGTGTTTGAGGTAATTTATATATGCAGCACGTTCGTTACAATTCATATTACATTAACCCTAAGGTTAATTAATATCGTTAAGCAGATTAATTGATTGTGCTTTCTTGGGTTTCTGATTAGATTGGGGTTTAGCAGAGTTCATATTTAAGATTTTGTTTTCATATATGTAACAACTGACACCCCAGCGTGGCTGGTCTGGGGTGTGTGTGTTCATCGGGGAGCCGGCCAGGGGCGCAGGTTCGAGCCCCGGCTAGCCCACCTCTTGTCCTTTTACTTTTAGTTTGATTTAATGACGTGCTAATTAATTATAATTAATATTAAATAAAAATTATTTTACTTAACCGACATCTTTAAGGTTACGTTTCTTGTCTATTAAATTTCGTTACAAGCTTTCATATATTATGTGTGTGTGTGTGTGTGTATTATAAGTATACAGCAATAATAAACCTTATTTTTATTAACACCCGAAACTTGTTAATTCACGTTTCCTCATCGTTGAACGTCTTTACAAACTCGTTATGTATGTATACATACATACATACATATATATATATATATATATATGTGTGTGTGTGTGTGTGTGTGTGTGTGTGTGTTATATGTACTGTTTATAACCGAAAAAATAACAAACGTATTTAAAATGTGTTAAATATATTTTTATCATTACTCTTCATTAACGATTCAAATGCATATTTGTTTAGATATTATTATTAAAATTATTTATTTAAAAACGTTTGTGTTATAATTGATTATTTAAAGTATTTATATATTTATATCATATTTACTCAAATATTATATCTCATTTTGTATTTAATCAATTCATTTTATTTAATTTGTATATTTAATTATTTATTAAATATTATTATTATAAGTTTATTTGATATTAAAGAATTTTAGTTAAATTGTTTAATTATTTAATCTGTCAAGTATAAATTGATGGTACTTTATAATTAATATAAGTAATTGTTCCTTCAAACAACTTATAACAATAATATTGGTTTTGCAATATTAATAACAACAGAAATTTATCAATCAATCAATAAATATTCTAATAACAAACTTACTCAAATCACATCGAAATTGCAAATTCATTTACATGTTATATAATTTATAAATAGCTCATAATATTATATTATATAACTAGGAATCCTTGACGGTAAATCCCGGAGGGTTTAGCTTTCTCGCATCATCCATTGATCTCTTGTTCATCCGTGATGGTGAGTAATCACTCATATTGTAAGGCCACGTTACCGGTGCCTCACGTTGGACGTTGGATTTACTCATTAACACAGTTTTTAATATCAGAGTTAAATAAAACTTTCGCGGAATATTAATACTTTAATAAACAATTAATTCATTACAAAAACTTGTCTCAATTAACATCTCTTGTCTTTCAAACATAACATAATTTAAATAAAAACGTCACAGGTCTTCAGATGCTAGTTTCTTATTATTCCACCATGTGTCCTCCTCAAGCTAGCTGCCTCATCCTACTCACGTGCGTGCATACTAAAAGTTAGCTACGCTGAGTGAGTTCTAGTTAATCAAGTAGCATACAATACTTTCACGTACTTATACATACGCATCCGAAGATACATATTATATACTTAACATGCTTATCTTACTTTCATACATACATGAGTATATACCTTCTCCCTTTCTTTCATTCTTTCCTTTATTATTTCTTTACATACGTTACATCTATTCATACTTTACATACTTATACGTTTTAAAGAGCATTACGCCCCACTGCCTCGAGTATTATTAGGGCTCGGTACCTTTTCTGCCTCGATTAGGGTCCGGCCCCTTTTCTGCCTCGAGTATTATTAGGGCTCGGTTCCTTTCTTCCTAGAGTATTATTAGGGCTCGGTCCGTTTTTACCTCGAGTGTTATTAGGGCTCGGTCCCTTTCTTCTGTACCTTACCATCCCTTTATATTCGTTCATAACATACACATATCATCCATACATTATATATAACATTCATATCTTTAATTATAATATGGCAATACATGTAATATCCGAAGATCGTTCACGTACCGACAAGCAATCATTCATATCTTTCACATAAACATATATGGCATACACTTACGACTTAAAATAAGTGTATTAACTAATCACGTCGAGTATGCACACAGCCCCGAAAACATAACAAGGAATGGGGCTAGAAACTCACCTGGATTATGTTACGTTCTCCGTTAATCGTTATTCCTCTCTTTAACTGTGCTCGGCTAACTGTACATTAGTTACATGCATCAATACTTGTCCTAATCACACCATTTGGGTCTCGTCAAATATGGCTAAGTCTGGTATATTCTAATGGCCCTATATTAGAATAGAATTTACTTAGAATATAAATTCTACCCTCAAACTTTGTATTCTTATACCCTTTTGTTCAAATAGATTATACTTGTAAAATCTTCTTCCTACTTGTAATCTAGTCCCCTAATGTAATCGAATGTCATGTTTGTATGCGAGTATTTATAATGTATACGGGTCCTTCATTGTATTCGAGTCATATTGTATTCTAGTTTACATTTGTATTCGAATGAGTTGTTGTATTCGAGTTAACCCATGTATTCGATTAAGCTTATTGTATTCGAGTTAACCCATGTATTCGATTAAGCTTATTGTATTTGGGTTATGTATTGTATGGGAGTTTAATAATGTAATCTAATGAGTCCATTGTAATCGAGTCCTTTAATTTATTCGAATATGCCATTGTATTCGAACCATGTATTGTATGTGAAAATAAGCATGTATCCGAATATATGTATTGTATCGAATGACATGTATTGTATGCGAATGGGTTGTAACAGTTTGGTCCATTAGGGAAGTTTTTCATGACTTTAGTACCCTATTATTGTCCATGTCACACCCCAACCTACGACGGAAATGTCGAGGCATGAACTGATTGTCACAGCTCTCAAGGTTACTATCATGCAACATTATAAGTTTCAATGTCTACTTAATATTTTCAAATAAAACAATTTCAATTGAGTACATCAAGTATAACGAAATTACAACCATGATTAATTAAGTTTATACCCTAAAAAGCATCTCTACGTGATCTTTATCTTGCTAAACAACCAAGCTGCTAACCTGCAAATGCGTATAAAATATACTTTTTGTTAACAACACATGTTAAGTGAGTAAAACACCAATTTAAGACACAACAATAATAGTATATATAATATATAAAGAAAGATGCAAACTGATCCTATGAGATAAGCAATTAAACCATAGCACGTACACAAACAATCAAACATAAAGAAAAGGCTAAACCGTTGCCAAGCGAATGGGCATTGGTTACAAAAAATGAGGTGTCGGTGAAACCATGGTCAATGCGTCAGACGCCGGCCACTACGACGGTCGTATGATTATACTAGACTGAGAATATGTTGGACCTCTCCGAATGCGGTTCAAATAAGCAAGTAAGCAAATAGCAAGTTAGGCATAAACTGATATACACACAAGGATTAAACAGTTGCGATTTTAAATGCTAGATAATAGATAAATATGATACAATACGCATATGTCCCCAAAAAGGTTTAAAATAAGTAAAAAAAAGGGGAAGTGATTACTCACCTGATCAGATGAACGAAATACAAATGAGGATCATGTGAGAAAGATAAATCCTTCGGGATATACCGTCAAGGATTCCTAGTTAAAATAATATAATATTAAGAATTAATTAATAATTAGATAACATGTATAATGAATTTAATGTTTCGATGTGATTTGAGTTATGGTTGTAATTAGAATATCATTGATTGAACGATTTATTTTCTATTTAGATATAGATTATTATTGTAAGGATTAATATTGTTTCACATAGTCATTAGAGTCATTATTTTTAATATTTATAGAATTACCGTTGTTTACTTTATATGAAAAATATATAATCAACTTTACACACGAATAATTTAGATAGCTAAATTTAATGTAAAATATAATTATAATTATTCGAATAAATAAAATGCAAATATCTAAATAATCATAATAATACTAATAATGGGTATATATTTAGACATAATATGTAGTAAGATGAGAATAAAATTTGCTTGAATCTTTTAATAAAATATATATTTAATAAGTTTATTAAATATAATATACATATAATACAAATATGAGCAACTTTATAAAGACGTTCAACGACGAGAAACGTGAATTTACGTGTCGGGTTTTAAATAAAAAGGATAAGGTCCACTATTATTAAAATATACTTGTAATACGTATAAATACAAATATATATATATATATATATATATAAATAGGTATATATATATACGTAACAAAAGCTTTTAACGAAGTTTTGGCAAAAGACGTAACTTAATGAATGTCGGTTTCCGTAAGATGTTTATTTATATCTAATTAATAAATTATCATGTATTAAAATTAACTATATCAATTAAAAAAAATTAAAATCCAAAAAATCCGGGTGGCCGGGTTCGAACCGGCGACCACCAGGATCACAACCAACTGACAAAGCCAACTGCTCCAGCATGCGAATTGAGAGTTAATCGAAAACAATTAATTATATACTTAATTGACCAGAAACCCCTAAATTGAATACAAACCCTAGAGTCACAATCCGTTAATCTGAATAGTTTTGGTTCAATTAAGCTTAGGGTAAAAGTTATAATGATTAAAACGATCATGCTGCATGAATTAAATACCTCGAATGGTTCTGATTTGATGAAGAACAGAGAGCCAAAGCCGACGGCCAGAAACGGGATCAGAACGGGCATGCACAGGCTCCAATAATGTAATTGATTAAGGGGGTTTAGATCGCCAGGTCACGGGGAAGGTGAGGACGAGGTTAATTAGGTTATCATCTACTCTAAATCGAATCTCACTATAAGGGTATGGTCGGTTTATAAATTAGCATAATAAAGATCGTTTTTGATCAATTTCTTTAATTAGAACGTCGCTGTAATACTAATTTGGAATATAAACGATTGGAGCAAATCAATTCCAACTATAAAGGGAGGATTATGGTGCAAGTTAAGAAACGGGTTAGGGTTTAGGGCCAAATACGGGTTACGGGTTTGGTAAATGGATTGGGTAATTGGGTTGAATATTAGTTTACCAAATTTGCTAAAAGGTCCCTCAACTTTATAAATGGATACATATTAGGGTTAAGAATAAGGTTTAGGGTAATCATGTACATTTAACAAAGTTAAGAAAATTATAGATAAAGAAAAGGAAAATATAATGTAAATAACTAAATATTTTATTGATTGAATTACCGAAAATTAAAAAAGAAAGGGTCGAACAATGGATATTATATAATAATCGAAAAACCCGAGTTGTTACAGTCCAATATCATCCCATAAACGTTTCCCTCACCGTGTTCGGCCAAGACTTAACCCGGTTATCCATCAAGCTACCCGTTTAAAACTTTCAAATGATAGATCTAGGGTTTCTTTTATGAATCGTATACATACATGAGTTTGTTAATTCCACTTTAAACACCAAATTTGTAACTTTATGAACCATCTACACCCGATCTACTCTAGAGTTAAGTTTTATGGTAATCCGTTCATAAAAACACAACCTTTATGGATAAAGAACGCACCTTTACTCGTTTTTATGTTACGGGTTAGCTTGGTTATGAACTATAATCTTGTATCTTGCTTGTATACTCAAGATCTATCAAGATATAGGATCGGTTGGTCTCAGATGTTCTCCCTTGGCTCACGGCCGTGATATGTGTGTGTGTGTGTGTGTGTGTGTGTGTGTCTGTTTTAGAGTGTGTAGGGAATAAGGAGATAGAAATGAGGGTTTTAGGGAGGTTTAAGGGAGTATATATACTCTCTTAAGCCCATAGACCTAAGGCACATCCCATCCTTTATTCCATCTTTCACCACCCAAGTCCATACTCTTTATTATATTTAATCTTAATTAAATATTAACACACATTTATCAAACATAAATTTCCTTTTATTTATTATTAAAAATTTTAGGATATTACACATATTTTACTTGTTTACAAATGTTTTGGGACTTATGAGTACTAACTATCAAGTTACAATTTTTTTTATCATATTCTCAAATGCAAACTGTTAATATTTATGTTGTGTATCAATTGAATGACTACCTGCTAATTGCCATATGTTTATGTGCTTATTTATCGCATAGGGGAGGTCCATCATTGATCATTATTATCACATCATGTCGTTATGGCCGGAGTCCGATCACATGACAATGGTTTCACCGCCAACTCAATTATGGTAACCAATGCCCGATTCGCATGGCAATGGTTTAGGCGCTCATCATTATTTGTTTACAATATTACATGTTATGGTTTGATTGTTTATACTCACAGATAACAATTTTGCTCTTTATTTATATATTATTATATATAATTATATTGTATTCCAAATCTGGTGATTTTCTCACTCAACTTCGTGTTGACAAAAATATATTTTGTATGCATTTGCAGGTTATCATGTTGGATTGTTTAGCAAGATGAAGATCATGTAGAGATGCATTTTAGGATTTAAAACTTCTTCAAGATTTTTAGATTAGTTTTGTAATATCCTATGAATTGATGTACGGATTTGTAAATTGTTTATTTAAAAATAATTAATTGAATATTGTCACCTTATAATAGCATGATAGTATCATGTGAGCAGTGACCAATCAGTTCGTGCCCCCACGTTTCCTCCGTATATTGGGGTGTGACAACAATGAGCACACTCAGATCATTACTTCTCCATTCTAAACAATCAAGTCTAATACAGTCTAAATCAATAACATATACTTAATCAAGTCTCAGTTAGATCTAAAAAGCACTAATAAAGTTCAAGCGACATCATCGGTACAGTGAACATCATATTATTCATCATGAACTCATAATTAATTAATCAAATTGAATGATAAATCAAAGTTACAACACTTAGAATCGAGTGTCGAAAAACCCTGATATCACTTGAGAAGCTATGTAGGGATCTATCTCGCTGATTCTAATTGTGATTATGTGGTGAATCCATAAACGTGTTGTTTAATTGACATTATCAATCAACTCAAAGAGAATAAGATGTAATTGAACTTGATTATGCTTCATTAGAAATTTTGGCAGAGTTTCGTTACATACATAATTTATCACTGAATAGAATGAGCCAAAATTTGTCTCATACACATGAGTTCGGCCTTGTAATCTCCATATGCATGAAGACTCTCATGTGTATGGCTCATACGCATGGACCTCCATACACATACAAGACATGCGTATGGGGAATAAGCAATACAAAACATAATAGAAACCCTATCGAGGTCACCTATGAGCTGGAAATAAAGACATGAAGAAGATGAGCAAAAACTGAAGACATACAACCTGTATGTGTTCATGGCCAATGGACCGTATGCATGTCACCGAAATAACATTGATTGGGTTGACAGTGCATCCCACCCGACATGGATATGACCCATACTCACTTACTACCCACGGGCTGTATGTTGGCCCAAACGCTAGAAAACCCTAAAAATCACTATTTAGACGACTATAGCGGCTTAAAAACAGGAGGATGTCGCCCCTAGGGGTTGTGACACGGCTAAGGACGACTTCGAAAGGTTCTTCACCGTCTCAGACCTCTCCCGATCAAGATTTCAGCCATGGTGACTCAACCCAACATTGTGTATCGTATTTTGTGATGTTTCTTGGCTAAACCTCTAGGTGCAGGGTTCATGTAATAACTGAATTGATTTACTTTTGTCCATTGCTTGGTATTAAGTTTATATTTTCTTTTGATTATTTCAAACTTAACTTTGTGACTTCAATAATTAAACAACCAGACTGTTATCTTTTCTACGTGTTATTTTCATCCCGTTTGTGACTAGTACTTCATGACCAGATATTAATTTAGCATATTATAATTAGATTAGTAATTTTGTAATAGAACCAGTTAAGTTCCGTTTATTAATCATAACTTAAAATTGAATCACATATAGAATCTCTGTTTAGGATGTCCCATTGAATAGAACTAGGCTATTATTAATTACTTAATCTAAAGCCTAGGTGGTTACCTTTCTCATAATTGTTTAAAATTAAAGTTGCTAGCTTTATTAATGGTTTTCACTATTGCTTCTCTTTCAAAACCGTTTAACATTGTTTGTCCACCATAGTTCAAATTAAACATCAGACGTAAATTAGCACATTCCAATAGATTCCCTATGAATAGGGCACTTTACTTGCCTTTGCTAGTAAAAGCTCTAAAACCCTAGTTTTATAATGGTCTTGTTTTCTAAATTGCTTTCGTAATCCACATTTCAAAGTTTGCTTGACATCGACTGTCCGCATATATTAATAATATTAGTATAAGTAATCAAATAAAAGTGTAATACTAATCACATGTTCCTCGTGGATACGATACCCTACTTACTATAGATATCTAGTTTAATTAGATTTTTGCATGACTAAAACAGTGGTCATCACCAATGCGTAGCGTATTGCTTTCACAAACTCCAAAATCAGGCAGAGAATGTTGGGCTTCTAAATTTGTAAAAGTAATTCACCGCCAAAATTTAAATTTGGCGTCCGAATCACCTGACCCTGAATTAAACTTTTCAACCAAACACTTTATATACTTTTAATTTTAATGTAACTAATTCCAATTCCATCAAATTTTATATCCTTTCAACCATTCTAAAATTTTCACAAACATTATACGAACCAAACCAACCCTTTAGGGGTGTTAACATATAAGGTTATCTTTAATGTGATATTCATATATGCTGCCTTTTCTGACCATTCACCTAGTCGGTCCCCTTGTTGGTCCCGAGAGAAGGAGGATGCTAAGTTAGCTGAAAGATGGTTATCAGTTCAAAGATGTAAGGTGGTAGTGGAAATTCGTCTGTTTAATTAGGTCATACATGTTGGGAAACTCATGTGAATATGTGATACTTAGACAATCGATTGACTATCCCCATGTTATTGACAACAAAGATGATAAGCCAGAAGATAAGGATATGAAAGGACCACCTGATGATATAATATGATTGACGATCAAATGTTTTTGCATGAATATGACACAACACGATTATAATGCCACATTTATTTCACTGTTTGAGCTTCTGCAACTTTGTGACTAATTATATTTCCAACAAAAAAAGAAAAAGATTTACAAATTGATAAGACTTGTTATACCACATTATGTTCACTTAGCTTTGCTGCTTTAGCGAAACCGTGCTTTTCGACAAGCTCGATATGCTATTTATTTTCAACGTACTATTTATTTATGCAGACAATTTATAGAATGTTAAAACTATTTGTTATCTAATGCTTTAATGAATTTGGCAACTTGTAACACTCATAAGTTATGACTTTAGTATAGTTTTGTGTCATTATCAAAAGCACGAATAATTATAAAAATGTTTGTTTTCTTAAATATGGCGGTACATTTGATGTATGTCACGTATGCGATTAATGTAGTTTAGGGAGGTTGAATCAATGTTTGTTTGATGATCGTACAAGTGAGATTTGTGTATGTGTTTGTATCCACTAGTGAGATAAGGTGTTTAATTTACATTTAAATAACTTATATAAAAGTTTGGAAAGTAAGTTGGTATTGAGAATAAATAAATAAATATGTACATTTCGATTTTTAGTTAGTAAGTATTATAAAAACTTTAGCACAAACTAGATTGTAGGCCTTCCGTACGTTTTTTAACAATGAGATTCTCACATGAAACCTATGCTTGAAGGAAATCATGTTTTTACCAATGCACTACTCCTTAAAGGTTATAGGGCTTACATATGTGCTTGATATGAACCTGGCATAGCTTTGAATCGGTCCTAAACGAGCAGGATCGGCTGTAAAAGAGCCGAGATTGAGCATATGTTGTCTCGGCTCGTAAACAACCCTAGACCTGAACCTAGGTCTCGTTTGTTGCATCCGTATTGAACATGGTATAACCTCCAATGCAGAAAGTACAAGTCCTTATTTTTTTGGCTAGTCAGTTCCTGCTTTGGAAACTGCAGAAATTAACACATGTTATAAACCCGATTTGAAAAAAGCAATTTAATTTAGTCAAGGGGGAGTGTTATGAATACATTTTAATATGGTGACTCTCCACATGCATAACCTCCTTCTATTCATTTCCTTTTATTAATGCAATATCCTTATAAATAGATGTATCTTGTATTTGGTCATGTACATGAATAAGAAATCATTCCTCCCATTCTCTCTATATTAGCTAAATAGGTTCTAGTTGTTTTACAGGGAATATGTTTCTACCCGGTTTTCATGCATTCCCTTTGAAAATGTAGGGTGGAATTCAGTTAATAAAATTACTAATTTGTCCTCATGTTGTATGTTCTAAGATGTCCTTTTGTGAAAAAATGCACGTGAACTTAGAGACCTCTCGTGACCCTTCTTTCTATTTCTCTCTTAGACTTGTCAGGGCCCAATCAAACACCATCAGCATTATTGTGCATCATCCATCATTTATTACCCTTGTATATTATATAAAATGTAGATGTACGTTTTGCTTACATCTCATCTTTCTTCGAAAGCCCAGACGCTAGTAATAGCTTTGTATATGTGAGGATATTATTAGGTATGGTTGTTATGTTGTTTTAGGATCATATATGTAATTCCTTTTACAGCCAACCAAACCTGCAATATGAACCTACTACTAATTAAATTGTTCGTACAATCAACCGGACAAAGTATAAAGAAAATCGAAAAGAATGGCATGTATATCTCCGAACCATATTATTATGATGATAATATAAGCATTTTGGATGACTTACAAACACTTTTAACCGTACTCAACTAGAGGTAACTCGTTTTCTTCATGATTAAGATCGTTTGATCCTTGACGACTAAAATGAAACTCAAATGTCAAAACTGAACGACAAGTATATAAATGGCTCAAGACTATTTAACAAGCATGGGAACCATAAGTTGACTTTCAGGTGGCTTACACTCGAGTGAGTACACTTACTAAAGATTTTGGATTCGTATGGAAGATCTTTGCGTTTTTCAAGAACTTTTAAAAGGTGTTTTTACGCTCGATCATGTGACTAGTTAGAGGAAATTTCGACCACAAGCAAGCAGTCTAATCGCGTCTCGAGGCGATCACATGTCGTTAAGTTTAAAAAAAGTGATTAGCTTGGGAAAGCGATGTAGCACATTGAGGATCCAAATATTAAAATTGTTTCACATGTGAAACTGGCAATAATGTTTGAAGAACAAAATTCTGTTGTCATTTTGTCACCAACTGTTTGTCTTTATGCTTCAAGGAGTCACAGGGTTTCACGGATTACTTTGGTCTTTTTGAGGCCCCAAAGTCACTAACGTTATCTGGTTTTTGGGACAACATGATCTATGGCTATCATCTTCTCTATTTACTTTCTGTTCTTTTCTACTTTTTTAATCCAAACGACCCGTAATTGTAGGCACTCCAAAGGGTGTTTACAATCTTTAGTGTAATCATTTGTATATGCTTACATTTGGCCATTATATATATATAATAGACATACAAACACTTAGTGTCACAGAGAAAAGGGATGACAATGAGAATGGTACGAGATAGATGGATTTTAGTGATCTCAATGTCATTACTGTTGGGTACCCGGTGTAGGTTTCATGAGCATTTACATGTTTATGGTCTCTTATTAGAAATTATTTAATTGGATGTCCATTACCCGAACCTGATATTAAAGTTATCTTAAAAGGTCAACTTTAAAAACAAAATATTTAAATACACTTTTATAATTGTATCATTATGGTAATTTCAAGTTTCTATATTTCTTTAATTTACACTAATCTAATTCCAAAAACTGCAATATTTTCAAATAACATAGATGCAATAATCTACGATCTGTCTTTTGTATTATAAATTTTCTTGCCTATCTATTTAATAAAGCTTTAATTTAGTAATTCTAGTGTATTAACAATGTTATGTTTCTATTAACTTGATATAATTTTTAGTATTTAGATCAAATACACGTAGAATTAACATGCGAAGCATGCGACTTAAAGGGAAAAAAGGCGCGTTGTGGCAAAAGTGTCAATAACATATCGGGGTGTCTGTAGCCGCGTAATTGCTTTTATAACTAGATCAGTAATTACTTTAATTTGTATAGATAAAGTAATTATGTACTCTATAATGATTTACAATAGTTATACAAAATAATTAGAGGCTGTTTGGCAACTTCTGAATGGGTAAGTGCTGGACCAGTAAGAGGTCTGAATCGTTAAGTGCTGAACCAATAAGAGGTCTAAATCATTAAGAGTCAATATAATGTTTAACCATTCAAAGACAAATGTCTGACCAATTCAGATAAGAGGTCTTAACCATTCAGACTCAGTACAATGCATACCCATTCAGAGGTAAATGTCTGAATGATTCATAAATTTGCTCACGAAACAAACAGTCTGAACCATTAAATGCTGAACCAGTGAGAGGTCTGAACCATTAAGAGCCTTATTAAGAGCTAAACAAACAGCCCCTTACTCTTGTTATATTAACAACTATGCTATTTCTATAAATGTTACTCTTTATCTCAAAGGCGAAGATTAAGATGGACATGATTGGAGCTTTAATGTATTTGTGCTACTTTTATAAATGTTACCATTTATCTCAAAGGCGAAGATTAAAATGGACATGATAGGAGCTTTAATGTATTTACTTTTTAATTAACTACAAGTAGGCATGATATTATGTTATATATTTGCTTATGCGCAAGATACTAAGCAAACCCTAAATTGTCACATCTGATTGTTGTTAAAAAAAAACCCCCACATCCAACTAAGAGACTATGGAGGTTGCTATCAGCACACCCCAATCATGGTTTGCAATAGAAGAGCCATTTCAATCATAACGAAGCTTATTCCTACTACAAGACCAAACACATTAACATAAATAAACATAGGTGGCGTTTGGTAGACAAGAATAAGAGGGGGAATGTAATAAGTCACTGTGAGAGAATGAAAAAAATGTTTGGTTGGTCAATGAAATGGAATCAACAATTACACAAGGAATCTAATTACATCAAATCTATTCCTTCTCATCCCCCCCCCCATTTTTTTTTTCATTTTGATTCATCTTCCACCTTACTTTCTAGATAACACCACTTGACAACCACCGCCGCCAACACCGCCGCCGCCACCACCACCGCCACCACCGCCGCCGCCACCACCACCTGACCACCACTACCGCTGCCACCACCACCTGACCATCACCGCTGTTGCCACCATCACCGTCACCGCCATACCACCGTCGTCGCCGCTGCCAAATTAGTTCATTTAAGCTCCGAGCACCTGCAGTCATAAAACCAATCAAAGTAACCGTATTTGATAGATACAAGCAAGTAAAACATTATAAACACATCTTTTAACCCACTCATCAAGTGCCAAATCATTTGATCAAGCACGGTCTAGCTATCTAGTTTAGCTGTTTAGAATAATAAATTGTAAATAATCATTATGTTTTGAGGCCAGTTATAATATTAAAAGAAACTTAGGTCTCTAGTCATAACTAAACTTGCTACAATTAACGTCATTAACAATGAATTAGATTCATGCCGATACGATGCAGCGCCGTCTTCGATGTTTTGAATACCTCGGCGAGCCGAAATAAAAAAGTCTATGGGCCCTAACGAGTTACGAAATATATAAGCTAATTTTTTTAAACGGCGATTAAAGTTATAACAATAAACATAGCAAAAATATAATATTAAAAACAAATACTGTAATAGCTAATAGCTAACCAATAATTCGTAAAGTTCTTCTAGAATTCTAGACAACAAAGAAGAAAAGGAGGCAAGGGGGATTTTAATCGACTACAATTTCTTTTATTTTTTATTTGATTTTTATATATATATTTTTAATTTGGTTTAGGCACAACAACTTAAATTTGATTAAATGGATTATGAATAAAAGTAACAAAAATTGGCCCAATAAACATTAGATGATCGAAATTCAATCATATTTTATAAGGTTTATATATATATATATATAAATATATATATATATATATATATATATATATATATATATATATATATATATATATATATATATATATTAGTTGGAGAGCCCACGGGTTACAGTGAGAAATACAACAGGAAAGTACGTGAAGGCGGTCAATCGGGCATGCTGTAGTTGATCCGTGTATGCAATGAAGTTTGTGCACTTTATTTTCTAAAACAAATTACAAAGGTGAAACTATTTGAAGACATATATGTTATATGATCAGACTAATCTTATAAGTTATTTTAGTCCATGACATTAAACAGGTGGGAACATGAGTCAAAATTAACAAAACACACTATCAACCTACCTTTAATCAACAAAATACATTTCTACATTATGAAAACCGCCCCGTTATTAAACACTCCTCACACTGTATAATGTTTTTGAATCGTATCAATATTGAGCCCCTTTAGTTCACCACCGACTCAACATGACCCTTGAGGTGTAAGTTGATGGCCGGTCAGTTTATATATATATTAGTTCGTTTAGTTACTAGTTTTAGTCATTTAAAAAAACATCTTTTTGTGTGGTGAAGACGGGAATGTTAGGTTTTTGATATAATATCCTTTTGATGACCATATTATCATCTAACACTTTCCAGGCAGTTTTCAGAACAAAAGAAGAGTAATTCCATCATTCTGATTCATCCCGAGATCATCTACATGTTCCATATCATCAGAATTGAAGATCTCGTGATGTCGAGAAGCAACTAGTCTTCTGGATTCATACCCGGGATGTAAAGTTTGTATTATTTCAGTTTTCTCATGTGTTAAAGAACAACTTGATTGTATTTATCTTTGATTAATCTATGAGTATTTAAATCTAGTATTGCTATGCACTAAGTCGGTTTAGGTTTATGTATATCTGGACGATTAGTTTGATGGTTTCTATGATTATTGCTCATAGGGTTGTTTGACTAGTATGAATATGAAAAAGCATACAGTTGCCCCTAGTTGGGTCACACTGGTAAGGATTGTTTGATAACCAGTGTCGTGTGTTAGCGATTAGTGATGCCTAAGGTTTGTCTAGTTAATCAGTCTGTGTTGGTCTTTGATAAATAATTTGTGAAATTTACATGAGATTAATGTGAGTGCAATTCTTTTGGGGTGCTCTCCCACCTAAGCTACAAGACCCGGGAGCACCTACTATACCCATTCAAGTGGGCGATTTTAAAATGACACGGGCACTCTTAGATCTTGGAGCTAGTATTAGTATCCTCCCGGGAAGTCTATACGATCAGTATAATTCCGGTCCGCTTTGGGCAGCCGCCACCCCGATTGTCGTAGCTGATCAGACACCGAAACTTCCCCGAGGGATATTGACAGAGGTGATTATCAAGGAGGAAAACTTTTGCTTTCTAGTTGACTTTTTGGTCCTCTATTATGTTTTGGGTGAAAGGACTAAACAACCCACAGTTATACATAGTAAGCCATTTTTGGCTACCGTAAATGCCAACATTAATTGCAGAAGTGGTACAGTTGACATGGCATTTGGTAACCATAAGCTTAGATTAAATGTTTTCACACATGTAATTAATTCTCCGATCGATGACGATTGCTTTATGGCCGATGTTATTGACGAGTATATTATGTTATATGACTCTGTCGTGAACACGGATGGCACAACGAAGACGTATTTTATGTTTGACATGTTACAAGTGGAAACTAACAAGCAGCTGGATGAAGAAGAAAGGATGCTAGAAGTTGCAGCTGTGAGAGGGGAGCGACCCCCGTGGTCGGTTCAAATGGAACCACTACCCGAGAAGATTGACACGTGGTTAAAACCGTCACTACATGAAGCCCCAAAAGTCAAGCTTAAGGAGCTCCCGAAACATTTAAAATATGTTTCTCGGTAAGAATGAAACTTTACTTGTTATTAATGCTTCTAATTTGTCTGCTAAACAGGAAAGTGCTCTACTGGAGGTGTTGATGGCAAAAAAGTAGGCTATCGGGTGGACGATTGCAGACTTAAAAGGGATTAGTCCCACGATTGGCATGCATAACATCCTCACCGACCCGGAAGTCAAACCGACACATGATGCTCAAAGGAGGTTGAACCCAAACATGCGCGAGATAGCGAAGAAGGAGGTGCTGAAGTGGCTAGATGCTGGTATTATGTTCTCCATTTCTAACAACACGTGGGTGAGCCCGACTCAGACACTACCGAAGAAAGCGGTCATCCAAGTCGTCAAGGAAGACTCAGGTAACGAGGTAGCCACCCTGCCGGTAACCGAGTGGCGTATTTGCATTGATTATCGAAAACTGAACGCAGCTACATCAAAAGATTACTTCATGCTTCCGTTTATCGATCAGATTGTCAAGAAGCTATCCGGTTAGAAATTTTATTGCTTTTTAGACGGTTATTCAGGTTATAACCAAATAGCCATTCATCCTGAAGATCAGGAAAATACCATGTTTACTTGCCTATATGGCGCATTTGCATTTAGGCGAATGCCATTCGGGCTATGTAACGCCCTCGTCACCTTTCAAAGGTGTATGATGAGTATCTTTTCAGATATGGTGGGGGGAGTCTTTGGAAATTTTCATGGATGACTTTTGATTTTCGACACATCTTTTGAATCAATTTTAAATCAACTCGAATAAGTATTGAAAAGATGTGTTAAAACGAGTTTGGTTCTTAGTTGGGAGAAGAGCCAATTTATGGTCCAACTTGGGATTTTATTAGGCCATGTGTCGAGTCGTGGGATAGAGGTGGACCGGGCTAAGGTTCAAGTTATTGCAACTCTACCTCATCCTACGAATTTCAAAGGCATTAGATCATCTTTGGGGCATGCCGAGTTTATAGCCAATTCGTTAAGGGTTTTAGTGATATCACCAACATTATGTAATTTATTGCTAAAGGATGCCCCACTTGATTTTAATGACGAATGTGCTAGGGCCTTTGACATTTTGAAACAAAAATTATTAGAAGCCCCAATATTGCAATCACCCGATTGGAATTTACCATTCGGAATAATGTGTGATGCGAGTGATTATGCGGTTGAGGCTGTTTTGGGTCAACGGAATGAAAAATCCCGTTGCTATATACTACGCGAGTAAAACCCTCTCGGATGCTCAATTAAATTATACCACAACCGAGAAGGAGTTACTAGCGGTATTATATGCTCTAGATAAATTGCGATCTTATATTTGGGGTAGTAAAGTTATTATTTATTCTGACCACTCTGCAGTCAGGTACCTCATGGATAAGAAGGACGCGAAACCATGATTGATCAGATGGGTTTTTGATATAATGCTAAATATATATGTTTTCCTTGTATATTTTATTTAATATTTAATTAGTTTTTGTTCGTTTTTAGTCAAGATTTGTATGCTACTAACATTATTAGGTTTTGTAGGTTCCGGGAGTTAATCGTGATAAAAAAGGGCGAAAAACGAGAAGCCAGAACGCGTCAGGAAGGAACCGGAAGGAGAACCAGTCAGACCACATAACAGGCCGGTCAGACCGGTCCCCTATGTATTGCTGTTTCAGTATAAATACACCCTTAACCTTAACCTGAAGAATACCTTATGAACCAGAGCCGAATTTGGAGTTTCTTGGAGCATATTTTGTAGTTATTTGGCGGTTTTGAAGGCAAGGAATCACTCGGTGAAGCGCAACTTGTTCAAGATCGAAGACTACGGGTTTTATCGCCTTTAATATTTCGTTTCTACTGTTTTTCATCATGATTTCTTTTATTATTATTATGTTTGATTTTATGATTCTAGGCTAAACATTATAGACTGCCTAGGCTTATGATGAACCATCGTTGATGTTTTGATATTAGTTGGATTAATTCTTTTCGTTATGGTTTTATGGTTCAGTAAACTATTTGATTTTACTTGATTGATGCGTATGTGTACTTGGTTTTGGTTGTCCTAGTTTTTTTATTTCACACTGTCCTTGATGATTGTCTGTCATATAATAGGATTTTGTTAGGTCATTTACTGTGTGTTCTTGACTAGTTTGTGGTTGATTTGCAATAAAACCATAGGAATAATACTATTAGTCAAACGAATAAAATTGTGATGTTAACCTAGAAAGCTGTAAGGTGATAGGTTATTGTTAAATATTTGTTGATTAAGGATTCCGTCTAGGTTTGATTAATTAACCTTGTCTTGCGAGTCAATTGAGTTTATTAAATTACATTTGATTTCCGCGCTGTAAGGTAGGATTTCACTTTAAAGGTACTCTTTCATAAATTAATTAGATAATCGTAAGGAAGTTTAATACATATAACTGATTTGTCTTAAAACTTGTTAGAAACTCATAGGTGTCTTCTTGAAGGGTCAGGGGTCTTGTTCGGGTTTTGTTTTAAGCGTCTATTTTACGATTCAAGTTCCATAACTATTATTTTCCAACTATTTGATAACTGAAACTTTGGGGATTCTAGCCTAGGTGGTTTTTCATCATCATCTGAATAAGTCAAACTTGTTTGTCTTGTGTTTCATTAATTGTCTTTTATTAATTAGTTCATTTTATTAGTTTAATATAATATAGCCCCCCTGTTAATACTAACAAATAAATAGTCATGTCATTTAATCGAGTCTAATTAATTAGTTAATATACATAATTTAAAGAGTCTCGTGGGTTCGATATCTGGACTTACTTAGCTATACTAGAGTCGATCGGTTCACTTGCCGGTAAGTAGTTTAGTCGAGTTTAAGAGTCTAGAGTATTACATAGTGTTTAGATTAGCGTAATTTAGTTAATAATTAGTTTACTACTTTTAGCACATCACTTTTGTTGCTTCAGGAGTTTGATCTAGAGATTCAAGACAAGAAAGGTAGTGAATATGTTGTTGCATATCATTTGTCCCGAATCATAGAGGAAGATGGAGAGAAGGACGAGCCTATTAACGATTCCTTTCTAGACTAACAGATTATGACGGTTTCCCAAAATCCTTGGTTTGTACATATTGTTAATTTTATTGTTGCAGGTGACATACCAGAGCATTGGCCAGAGAGGAAGAAGAAGCATTTTATGTCACAAGCTAAACAGTATATTTGGGATGGCCCGGATTTGTTCAAAATTGGTGTTGATCAAATGATTAGACGATGCATACCCAAGGAGGATGTCAGATCGGCGTTGGAACACGAGAATTTGTCAGGGTGCGGGGGTCACTTCGGTGGCTAGAAAACCGCAAGAAAAATTTTGACGAGTGGCTTTTATCGGCCATCATTTTTTTAGGATGATCATGAGTTCGATACACACTGTTTAAAGTGTAAACAACTTGGGAGCATTTCTAAGAGGGATAATATGCCCTTGAACCCGATCCTCGTTGATATTTTTGATGTTTGGTGGATCGATTACATGGGCCTATTCCCAAACTCGTACAGTAATTTATACATCCTAGTGGCCATCGACTATATGTCTAAATGGGTTGGGGCGATAACCACTAGGAAGAATGATCACCTGGTCGTTTGCAACTTTGTTCAAACTAATATTTTCTCGAGATTTTAAATCCCCCGAACCATCATTAGTGATGGGGGATCCGACTTCAACATTTTTAAATTCGGTAAGTTGCATAAGTGATACGGGGTGGATCATAGGATTGCAGCTCCTTACCATCCACAGACGAGTGGACATGTTGAAGTGTCTAATCGGCAAATCAAATAGATTTTACAAAAAACAGTTCGGACAGACCGTAAGGATTGGGCAACTAAGTTGATCGATGCTTTGTCAGCCTAACGAACAACTTATAACATGCTGATTGGCACTACACCTTATAGACTTGTGTATGGAATGGATTGCCATTTACCGGTTGAGATTGCACAACGTTCTTATTGGGCTACTAAAAAGGTAAATGCAAGTTATGATAATGCAGGCAAAGCAAGGAAATTGGAATTGTGCTAGATTGAGGAATTAAGAGATGAGGCATACAAGTGTGCATCGGCATGCAAGGCGAAGATGAAGAAAGTACACGATGCAAAGATCGTTGAAGAATTTTGAAGTTGGTCAAAATGTTTGGCTATACAATACATGGATGAAGCTCTTCCCGGGTTACTTGAAAAGCAAGTGGACGAGTCCGTATTTGATTGTTCGAGTTGGAAATCACGGGCAATACGAGATCGAATATTTTGATGACTACTTGAGGCAGTTGGTAAATGGCTATAGATTGAAGCCATACTTGGAAATGGATGACATTCACAACATGGACAAATAACCGGTGAGCTTCATTATGACTTCACTGGTTTATGAAGACAATTGAGCATTCGAGGCATTGTCGAGCTATAGACACGAAATTCAGCGCTTACCAGGAGGCAACCTGGGGTTTGTAAGTGTGTTTCCAATTTGTTTTCATTTTTATTGAGTCGTGTATTGATTGTTGTCTCGAGTTTTGTGCAGCAAATACCAAGTGTGGGGAAGTTATGTGGTGAAGTGAATTTCATAAGAGTTCGGTCATTTACACGTCTTTCCAAGTACATAAAGTATGTTTTGAGTTCGGAAACATGTTTAGGGTGATATCGGGATGCCGAAAAGTGGCCAGGTTGGAAAATTCTTGACCCATTTTTGCATGAAACATTCTGTCAATTACCTCCCATCGCGATATGTGATGGCTTTAATATCATGCCATCGCGTTACGCGATGGTCCTTAGCATCTCACACAGCTATAACGTCATCACGGCATGGAATGACGCCATGTACATTCAATAGCACAACGTGATGGGATCAAACCCTAATTGTTATGAAATTGGGTCGCGATATGCAATCCTATCCGTGTACCCATCTCGTATAGAGATGGGTCATAAAATACCCGAAAAGTTAATAAACTACAGCCACCACCACCGCCTAATAACTTATCATCCTCATTCATCATCATCACCATCATATTAGACATCATAATTCACCGACCACCACCGCTGCCACCATCATCATCCATCACTAATCAGCATCATCATCATCCTTCCTCTTCATTCTCTACCACCGTCATCCACCACCATTCATTATTATCACCACCCATCATCACCCACTGCCGTCATCATCATACCACTACCACATCACTGCCGTCATCAACCACAACCAATCACCACTACTAGCACCACTGACAGTCGTTGTCCACTACCAATACTGTCGTCACTGTTATCACTACTCGCATTCATTGGTTATTGTGTTTGTAGTTATATTTAGCCCGATATCAAGGTACACGTTAAATGAACTTTAACTTGATTTATATTTTGTAGGGTTTTGAATTAGTAAACGAAATATGTTGTGTGGTTATGCTTAGTTAGGCCCGTACTTGCTTTAATATGATGCTATGATTAGATTCGGGTTTTAGTTGATGTCTGGATATTGGTATTTAGCTTATAAAACTTGGTTTACTAAAATACTATTGAAACGTTTGTGTTGCCAGGTTAAGGTTGATAATGTGAGGTGTGAGGTTTAAGTTTGTTTGGAGGTTAAGTTAAGGGTCAGATTTGGGTCTTATTTTTTTATGTGTGGTTATATAATTGTTGTTGGTTTCATGGGGTGAATGTTAGTTTGTGAATTGTGTTGTCGGTTAAACTTGACGAATGATGTGATGAGTCGGGTTTAAGTTCAAAATTTAAAAAATCATTATTTTATTATTATTTTAATGATAGTGAAGTGTCGGAATTAGACAAGTTATTTTGAACTAAACATGATAATATGTTTATAATATTTTAATTTATAAACCCAACTTGTTATATAACAATGCCGGCGTGTGATTTAGAGTTATATTTTTGTATTATTTGGTTGCACGTTTTTCGGGACAATTAGTCAGTAACTGTGTTATGAGTTTGTCTGTTATGTGTGTTATTGCTTAATGTAAATAAATAGTGTCAATTGTGTGTTTAGTGTTTAGCCGAGTATTTGAGGATGACTTTGTTAGTATAGAATTTAAACAAATATTGATTGACACACCCGTACTCAATCTCTTTCGGGCGGGATAATCAGATTTCTAAAGATTGGCTAACATAGGTGAGGTCGTAAAGATGGCTTAACGGTCAGAGTTATAAAGAAAACGGACCACCTAGGTAAGATGACTTAACGGTTGTAAGATGACACATGTGCTAACATGTGGTTGAAACCAGAGTTCTAAACATGGGCTAACATAGGTGAGGTCGAGGCAATTGGGTCTCTAAGATCAGTTTTACCAGAAAACCCTAACGACGTCTAAATAGCTTTTAATTCATGGTTGTTAGTCTACGTACCCTAATAACTCATCACATGGTCCATGTCTGAGTTACAGATCTCACTAAGGATCGAGCTATTACAAACCTAGGAGAAGAGGGGTGATTAAATAATGAGGATAAAATAACTCAACTTACAAACTGAACCTAGCCGACAATGGGAAAACCACACGTGGTCTCGCAACTACTAACCCGATCAACTAACTAGCAAGATAAGCCAACACCTAAGGTCTTGGTCCAACTCGAAGGTGGTGAAATCATTGACTTTAATAATCTAAGAAACACAAACCCTAATGGTATGCCTACCACAATCAATCAACACAAAAAGTATTAACCGAAACATGCAATTAACGCATACACGAAACTAATTCATGCAATAATCGACCACATGGGGCACATGCAACCTGAGATACATCTATGGAAGCGGGTAAACACGGAATAATATCACAAAATATGAACTTTACAATAGATAAACAATCAACCACTTGTTAAGCACCCTAAACTAGTTAATATAAATCGTTAAACATCAAACCTAGGTGATTCTAATAAGTCTAGCCAATCATAATCAATGAACATCAGCAAATATATATAAAAGTGATAAACATGTTCATATAAATGTGATTACAAAAGGTTTGAATGATTAAAGCTCAAAAACGAACTTGAAATCGTTAAAATAGTCAAAACCGACAACCGAAGGATAAAAGATAAAACCGTAAGCTTGTCCTTCTTAGTTTCTCCCCTAGAACAGGTGTGGTGGCTGGAAAGATGATGTGTATTTCGTTTAGGGTTAATAGGGTTCTATAAATAGATCATTAAACTTGTTTAACAACACAAAACTAGAACAAGCCCACAAGCCCATATAAAGACAAAATAGTCGTGGTTACTGATTTCGGAACATTCTTGGCAGCTTAGGACGCCGTGTCACATGACCATGTACCCCCATCTTGTTCGAGTGGTGAGGCCAAGGCTATTTCTTCTGTTTCTTCATTTTTCATCTCGTTTATCTTCGTATGCGCATACCGGCTCTATTTGATTCCTGTTTTAGCTGATTTCTTCTTCATATAGACTTGTTTTTCGCTCTCTTCAACCATGGTACCTTCATCAATCAACAATATGTGACTTTACACACGAAACAATGAATATTCGTTAAAGGTTAAACTAAGACAATCACAACAGT
Source organism: Bidens hawaiensis (assembly GCF_021521415.1). Lineage (NCBI taxonomy): Eukaryota > Viridiplantae > Streptophyta > Magnoliopsida > Asterales > Asteraceae > Bidens > Bidens hawaiensis. Next base: position 54,467 of record NW_027495810.1, on the reverse strand, counting down.
GGGGGTAAAAAGCTATGTATTTTGCAGCACATCAAATATCCCCACACTTAAACCTTTTTCATCTTTGAAAAAGTGAACTGCACAGGATCATAACCGATAGATATTAGCAACTCAACTCTTGAATTTTTTTTTCAATATTCAAAAACATTATCAAAACATTAACCGCGATTGCCAGTGTGTTTGTCCACTTTAAACCCATGCCATTTCCATATGCAACGAGACAAATAACATGTGACGATTTTTTTAAGTGCATATGAACTAGTGGAAGCCAAAATTAATAATAATATTTTTTTTCTTTTCTTTTGCTTGGTTTTACCGACCCGGATGCACCCCAAGTTGACTTAAACCTCATATCTAATTGAACAAAACAGAATATAAAATTTACGCAAAACTGAGACGATCAAGGATATTGTTTATCCAACTTATTTTAAGCATTAAGGTCTACTAGGCAACCACTTAGATACTCAATTAAGTTCACTTAAGAACTAACTAGCCAGTGTTCCGTCACCATCGGTGAGTATACACGAATTCATCTATGGATATACATATGACGTGAGTCTTATGGTCCGTTTCTTACTGGTAATAGGATGCGAGCAAGGAGACCACATATGGCAAACAACGTGGTTTGATCAAGTCAGTAATGTAATTTGTACTTTAAAACATGAGTGATCAAGTTTTATGAGTTATGATTTGGCAATAAATTGCGGGTTTGATATTTTTAGCTTATTTAAATATTCACAAATCCTCTTAGGCGATGTGAATACCCAGATGATATACCGTACACCGATCCATAGTTTCCGAACCCTGTAACATCTCATCAATATAGGATTTAAGGTTACAAAACGATACACCTATGAAGTGTCTACCACTAAAACTAGAAGTATGTTTTTCTATGTTTATATCGTGGGCTAACTAGGATACCTTAATGTTAAACCTACCAAAGCATCGTATTTCAGTATTCACATTTTCATAAAAATTTAGCAATCAAATCAAAAATGAGGCTTGAGTATGGCCCAGGCTTTCGTCTCAAAATTATTTTAATGCATCCCACTAAAGTTCAATTAAAGTCAAACATGTACTGTCTATACCAACTAAAGAGCTGAGCCCGCCGACACATCCCAAATTATATGCTATGATTTAAAAACTCATTTTTATTTTAAGAATTCAAGAGTGATAATGATCAGTAGTTGTAACATCACGAAAATATCGGATCAAAAGTGCCAAGTTTCAAAGTACAAGGACCAAAATGAAAATTTGTTCCCCCCTGATTCGTTAAGGATGTTTAACGAATCAGGGGGTGATTCATTAAGTTAATCATATTTTATGTATGTAACGAAGTGGAAGCTAGTTCATTACGGAATGTGTAACGAACTAGATCCATCTTCTATTTATAGAGGTGTTCACCTATGTTAATTTAAGTTTGGAGTTTACATTATTGAACCTCTGCTGAAATACTCTCTCAAGCTTCAAATCTAATATTATACATACACATACATACAATTAATATAAGATATAACATATAATCAAGCGTAATCACGAACTAGATCCGTAATCGTATTAACTATATATATCAGATCTGAGATCTGAGGTTAGTATAACGTATTCACAAGTGGTGTCAGAGCTTTCGGTGTTCGATTGATCTTGATTTGAGTGTTAATTGGTTATTAAAGGACTGTTAATTGGTATTTTTGATATAAGTTTGTATTCAGTTTAAGTTTGGATTGAATTGAGTTGATTCGGACTTGGATATGAATTAATAGGATTGGATTTGAGATTGATAATGTATTGGTAAGGTTTGGGTGGAAGGAATTGGAATTTGGTTTGGTGTTGGACTGAATTGGTTTGGATTTGGATTTGACCGAAAATAAGGTAAAAGTTTTGGTCAATTTGGTTGTGGTATATGGTATGTTGATTTACGAGATGGTGCAAGTTTGATTCGCCTTGTGTTTCCGAGTGTTTTGGTAGTTTACTTGGATGATTTGGTTGTGTATCGAGTGAGTATTATGAATTTGATACCTGGTTAATTGTTCATACGTTTCCAGAAATCTGGAAATGTATGTTTGAATATTTGAAGATTTGAAGATTCAAGTTAATTCGTTAACATCTCTGGATGATTCGTTACTCAGTTCGTTACCAGTTCTAATTCGTGTCAGCAAACTCGTGTGACACTTGTCTCACCTCGTTAACTGTTATTATAACAACATTTGCCACGTGGCCATTGTTGTCAGAAGTTTGTTACAACCGTTGTAACTAACTGATTCGCTATAAGTTGCTACTTAAGTCGCTAAGATTACACTTAGTGATTCGTTAAAGGAAACCATCTGTTTCGTTAACCAATTCCTTATAATCTATTTCGTGTGAGATTATTCCAGATTCGTTAAAATTACTGTTCCAGATTCGTTAAAATCATTCATAATTCGTTACCTGAACAATCTTAACTTCGTTAAGTTGTGATTTGTTAACCATTGTTCACAGTTCGTTACTTCTATTGTTTACAGTTAATATACCTTTCAAGTTTAACCCTTGGAGTTTGAGAAAATTGTCATTTAGCAAACATGGCTGGTATGTATGCATTAGCTTTCCAAAATATGTTAATGCAACAAATGTTGCAACTGGATACCGCGATCGGTTCACATTCAAAGTGTCCACGTTTAATGAAATTTAGCGATTTTGCTAATTGGGAACCCCGTTTCCGTGCTCATCTAGGGTCAGTTCACCCTGACTGTTCATATTTCTTAGATGAGATTTACACTGTTCCAATGATTGGGGATGAAACCATTGGTTTTACACCTAAAGCTATCTCGCAATATTCGGTTAAAGAAAAGAAAGCATTAGAAATTGAAACGAAAGCTTATTCTACTCTCACTATGGCTTTACCCGAAAACATCTTTCATCAAGTTGGTAGCATAAAGATTTGTGCCTCATTATTCCAACATATTCGTATGAGGAGTATAGGTAACACTGTTGAAAGTAAAAAGGTTATGCTCAAGTTTCAATTTAGAAACTTTAACCTACTTAAGGGTGAGACTGTTGAAGAGATGATAATAAGATTTAATCATTTGATAGCTGTGATGGATAAGATGAGGTTGGAAACTTCGGAGATTGACAATATTGACACCATTAAAAGTGCATTACTGAGTTCTTACTCGACTTTCTTGATGGTTCTGAAAGAGAATAATTATTTCAACAATGAAGATTTGACAGCATCGAAATTTATGCAAAAGATCGAGGCACTAGAATACGATCTTAAATGTCAAAAGTCTTCAAAAGATAGTCAAAATCCTGCATTGTATGGTGGAAGTATGTCATTAAGTTCAACCATTTCTCACATCACTGCATTTCTAACACAAAATGCAAGTGATAATGCAACAACTATCAATAGTGATCCACGTGCTTGTTTCTACACAGCTGGAAATACTGGATCATCTGGTATTTCTGGTTCATCTGGAGGATCTGGAAATTCATCACCTTCAAATCAATTCTCATCACAACCGAATGTAAACATGAGGGAGGCTGAACAAAATTTTGCTTTTTTTTCTGCCTTCATGACTTCATATGAGAATCTGGTTAGTAGTAAAATTGTAACGAGCGATTTGACTGATAAAGACTATGATCAAATTGATCCTGATGATTTGGAACTGATGGACTTGAAGTGGAATATGGCTATAATAGTCAGGAAAGTGAAAACGTATATGCAGAGAACGGGTAAAGATCTTCCATCTTTGAAGAAGAAATTGGGGTTTGATAAATTAAATGTCAAGTGCTACAACTGTCAAGAGTTTGGGCATTTCGCTAAAGAATGTGATACGCCAAAGAAGGAGTACACTGGTCCCAGAAAGCAAGACCAGAATTCATCTGGTAAAATTGGAAGTGATGTGGGAAAGCCTTCTAGAACCAAACCGTCGTCTTCTGGATCCCAAGCAATGTTGTCCAACTTAGATGGCGATGACTGGTCACAACGATTGGTGTGCCATGATAATCAAGCTAATTTGGTGATGTTTGGGCAAGTGGGAGTGAGCTATTTTCTGATGCTGATATTCAAGCGAAAAGCTTCCAACCATTTTCGCATGTATGGCTAAAATCAGTGATTCAACAGCGTCAACTTACATGGCTAAGAAAAATGAGGTCAGTACTTCTACTTCTAAATTTTCTGTTGGACAACATGATAATGATAATTTGCTAAAAGAGATTGTTTCTTTAAAGGACACTTATAGGAAATCCTTAGCCTCTCAAATTAATTAAAGAGAGAAAATTGAGACCTTAACTATAAGTAATCATGATCTTAAGGCTAAGTTATCGGTTAAAATGACTATCAATGATCAAAAGTTTCAAGAAATTTTGAAACATAGATCAAAGATAACCGAGCTTGAAAATGAGGTGCTTGAGTTAAAGAACAAATTGGGAAAATTCATAAATTCTTCCTTTTTGCTAAACGAAATAATTGAAGTATCTGGTAAGCAAAAATATTTAAAGAAAGGAATAGGTTTTGTTGAAATTCCACCACCTTTTCAGAATGATTACAAACCAAATCCTTTTGCTATAAAAGAAGAGGATGTGATTGTCAAAGAACCTGTGATTTCTGAAAAAGAAAAACCAGTTAAACCTGAAACTGTTAAAGCCCAAAATACAACTCAGAAACCTCATGTTCAAAGCAACAAAGTATTTGTTGAAAACATTGACAAAGTCATCATTGAGGATGTGTTCGAACCTGAAATCATACACAAGAACAAGAACATTTCAAGTTCTAATCACATACTTTGTGAACCTCATGAATTTGAGGAGGCTGTGTATCGTTCGCACACAACTCAGGTGAAACAAGAAAATCATGTTAAGGTCAAACCAGTGAGTGCTAAGAAACCAGAAAAGCCAAAATTTCTGATGAGTATTTGTTGCGTTTCATCAATCCAAATGTTTCCAAGCCATCTACTGGTCGTGTGTTTAAATTAACGGGCATACACACGATGTTCACTAAAAAAGATATTCCAATTAGTATCATTAAGCCGAAACTGATTGAGAGTGTTTTTCACAATTAAACCTCCAAGATTCAAGATCTTGAACGTCAGTATGCTCAAGCTAAAACATCAGTTTCATCTGACCCTTTGACTAAAGCTAAACAAGTTTTAAAACATGCTAAGAGAGTTCAATTTGTAAAATCAACTGGAACCGATACTTTGAAAAATTTTTCAAATTGTTCTAACCTAGATTTTTATTTGAGAAAGAAATCGGAGTCATCTGATGATTTAGCTAAGAGTTTTACCAAGAATGTGAGTCATTATCATCCTTCTGTATCATATGTTACTGCTAAATCTCAACACAATCATGTGGACATGCGAAGCTGTTTCCTTTGCGGTCAACAAGGTCATGTGGTGAGAAACTGTGGACAGAAGAGTTCTCAGAATCTTCACCCTTTTATCAAAGATCAATCAAAACCAACTCCTTTGATAAAAGAGATTCTGAAACGACCTATGTCGTATGATGATGATACTCACATCATGTTCTCAAACGTGAATTCTCAAAAAGTTGTTCATGTGAATGAAACTTACAGTAACGTTAAACCAAAGTTTGTTCCAATTGAACCGTTATGCAAAAATGTGAACTCAAATGTAGTTCAAGCTGCTTATCTAAGACGAACGTCTAAGAAGCCTGCAAGTTATTCTCAAATTGCTGAACAACAGTTGAATTCGGCTAAGTTTATGTTTCTTAAGAAAACCAAAAGGTGCCTAAGACTAAGGCCTGGGCTGCCTTTTTGAACTAATCATTTTTCTATTGTGTGTAGGGTACATCCAAGACCATTTCTGGTGAAAACTGGATTATGGATAGCGGATGTTCTCGTCATATTACTGGAAATCTCGACCTCTTAACAAATGTGAGAAATTCAAGGGGGTTATGCGGCGTTTGCTGGGAATTCTGGAGGTATGATCACACAAGAAGGTGATGTTTCGAATGGACATATTACTTTTGAAAAAGTCAATTATTGTGACAAGGTAGACCATAATTATTGAGTGTGTCGCAAATCTGTGACAAACAATACACTACAATATTTACCTATAAAGAATGTCTGATTTTGAAACCGGGTTATGTGATTCCCGAGGACATGGTTATCATGAGATCACCTCGATCAAATGATATTTATGTCTTAAATATGAGCTCTAAAGTATCAACATCTATCGAAACATGTTTTGTCTCGAAAGAAACCGAGAAAGACTCTATTCTATGGCATCGTAGAATGGGTCACATTCATGTTCATAAGATGAACTATCTAATGGCAAATGACCTAGTTGAAGATGTGTCTTTGAAGAACTTTAAGTTATCCGATCACTGTATTGCTTGCAAAAAGGGCAAACAGAAGAAAAAGTCGCATCCCTCTAAGTTATTAAATTCCATTGATACTCCTCTTGAGCGACTTCATATGGATCTTTTTGGTCCAGTGAATCGTGCGAGTATATCTGGAGATTGGTATTGCCTGTAGTTACTGATGATTATTCAAGATACTCATGGGTCTTATTTATGAGTTCGAAAGATCAAACACCGGTTCTTGTTCAAAATTTAATCACAAAGATGGAATCACTATACAGACAGAAAGTGAGAAGAATTTGAAGTGACAATGGTACTGAATTTAAAAATACTGTATTGGATTTCTTTTGTTTACAAAAGGGAATTCATCGAGAATACAGTGCCCCATACGTACCACAACAAAACGGTGTTGCTGAACGAAAGAATAGAACGTTGATTGAAGCTGCTAGAACTATGCTTGCTGATTCAAAGCTTCCTGTCCAATTTTGGAATGAGGCGGTGAATACTGCTTGTTATACACTCAATCGGATTCTAACTGTTAAGAGACTCAAGAAGACAAGTTATGAGCTGTTGAATAATCGAAAACCTAATTTAAAGTACTTAGAACCGTTTGGGTGTCCTTGTACGATGTTGAAGAAGGATGTGAGAAAGTTTGATGAAAAAGCCATTGAAGGGTATTTCTTGGGTTATGCTTCTCCTAAGAAACGAGTATTTAACTTCACATCTGGTTGTGTTGAGGAGTGGTACCATGTGGACTGTCAAAAGTACACCACACCTCCTCAAGGAAAAGGTCCTGACTGGATGTTTGACTATGATGGCCTATTTAATTCATTTACTCCAACAACTGATCAACCAGATGAAGATTTGGTTCGGGCTTACTTTGAAGAACAAATGATAATTCCACGATTTTCAAGTTCAAATGTGTTGAAGCTCCAACCGATGTTCTAACTGAAGATCCTGATAATAATTCTCCAGTTCTCTTTGATAATGCATCTACTTCGTCTGATGATACTCCAGTTGTTGATCAAGTAATTGAACTTGATAGTGATGTTTCATCTCACGAGCTGGGAGAACATTACACTAATTTGTTTGAAAATGTTGATGTCCCTGAGAATCCCACTCTTAGGATTCATAATTATCATCCGAAAGAAAACATTATTGTTGAATTTGATGTGGGAGTTCAAACACGTCATCAAGTGAAAATAATGTATTGTGTGCTTATGCAGATTTACATTCGTCTGGAATTGTAAATCTTGCTAAATTCACTTGCTTTCTATCCCAAGTTGAGCCAACGACTCCCCGTATGGCACTTCAAGATCCTTCTTGGGTAGAAGCCATGCAAGAAGAATTACAACAATTTGCACGTTTGGGTGTTTGGGATCTTATTGAAAAACCTGCTAGAGTCAAGAAGGCGATTCCGACTAAGTGGGTATATAAGTGTAAGAAAGACGATCGTGGGGTGATCGTCAGAAACAAGGCACGATTAGTTGTGCAAGGTTTCCATCAGCAAGAGGGTATTGACTACACTGAGGTATATGCTTCGGTTGCAAGATTGGAGTCCATACGAATCTTTCTGGCCTATGCAGCTTACAAGAATATAAAAGTCTATCAAATGGATGTCAAAAGTGCTTTTCTCAACGGTGAACTTCACGAGGAAGTGTTTGTTTTACAGCCTCCAGGTTTGGAATACCCCGATTATCCAGACCAATTTTACCGCTTAAACAAGGCATTATAAGGTCTACATCAAGCCCCGAGAGCATGGTATGGCACGCTCGCCGACCATCTAACGGATAATGGTTTCAAACGTGGGACCGTTGACTGCACTTTGTTTTACATAAACATTGGTGATGATCTTCTCCTCGTTCAGATTTATGTGGATGATATAATCTTTGGGTCAACAAACAACGCGTTGTGTAAGGAATTCGAGAAATCAATGCAAACCAAGTTAGAGATGAGTTCGATGGGAGAGATGAACTTCTTTTTAGGGTTGCAGGTTCATCAGTCTGCAAAAGGAATCTTCATTCGCCAGACTAAGTACGTGAACGACGTCTTGAGCTGATCCAAGATTACTGCCGGAAAACCCCTTCTACTCCTCTCCCTATGGGTCACAATTTATCACCAGATGAACTGGAGGATACCGTCGATCCTACCCTATATCGAGCTATGATTGGTTTTTTGATGTATCTTACTGCTTCTCGACCCGACATAATGTTTGCTGTTTATTTATATACTAAGTACCAAGCTAATCCCCGAGTGACTCACCTGGCAGCGGCCAAGCGTATTCTTCAATATCTGAGGGGTAATCCTGACACCGGGTTATGGTACCCAAAGGACGATACTTTTGATCTTACCGCTTATTTTGACACAGATTATGGAGGTTGTAAGATTAATTTCAAGTCTACCACAGTAGGATGTCAATTCTTAGAAAGCCGGCTTGTTTCCTTGCAGTGTAAGAAGCAGACAACGGTCTCCACTTCAACCACCGAAGCTGAGTATGTTGCAGCCTCGAGTTGTTGTTCCCAGGTTTTGTGGATACAACAACATCTTCGCGAATATGGTTTGAAGTTTCTACTGCCATTAGCATCACCAAAAATCCCATACAACACTCTAAAACGAAACATATCGAATTCGATATCATTTCATACGGGATTGTTTTGAAAAGAAATTAATTGACCTTGAGAAAGTACATACCGATTTTCAAAAAGCTGATTTATTTACCAAAGAATTTGATAAAACACGTTTTCAATTTTTGCTTGGTTTAAATGGCTTAAAGACTCTTGCTGATATTCTGAAACTAGGATAACTATCTTTATTGTCAATTTATTTTTCCTTTAAATTTTTATTTTGATTTTGGCTTATAGGGGGTGAATATAGAAAATACAAAAAGATTGTGCTTTTCGTTGGTATAGATAAAATCCAAAAACATTGAAAAATTAAAAAAAAATTCAAAAAATAGTGTGTTTTCATGTCTTTATGGTTCAAAATTTGAAAAATCAAAAAACATTTTAAAATTTGAAAAGACAAAAAGATTTTGAAAATTTTAGTTTTATTTTAAAATTTGATAAGACAAAAAGATTGTGAAATTTTTAGTTTTATTTATAAATTTGAAAAGACAAAAATATTGTGAAATTTTTAATTTTATTTATAAATTTGAAAAATCAAAAAGATTGTGAATTTTTGTTTATACAGAAAAAATCCGAAAAAGACAAAAAGATTGTGTTTTATGTATGTAAAGAGAAAAACCAAAAAGATTTTTGCTTACGTTCGCTGAAAAATATGTCAATTACCCCTATTTGAAGGACATGTACTTGTATATATTTGAACCTGATAATTTTTTGTAAATATTCGGGATAGCCATTTACCTGACATTGGAATGTAATTAGGGCGTTCGCTATGCTTTTTATGTTATTTTCTCGCTAAAAATTATGTCGGTTATTTAAGTTTGTAGAGCATGTATGCATGTTTTGGTCATGTTATCTACTTGTAGATTGATAGGGTAGCCATTAATCTATAGACTGAAAGTAACTGGGGTGATTAAATTTTATTTTATTTTGTGCTCCTCAAAATTTTTAGTTTTTGAAGCAAAAAAGAGAAAATGATAGTACATTGATTGTTTGACCCTAAATCCAGCAAGAAAAAAGCTTAAAAGACTGAGTGCTTAATCATTAGTGCATTGCTAGGTCTTAAACAAGCTATCATAATAAAATATGTGATATAAACATAAAGAAAAGCCAAATTGAAAGAGGTGTTAGTCTCTAGCAAAAATCTCGCTGAGGATGGCAGAAATGTAATAACCGGTCATACTCAAGCCTTCTAGCTGTTGATCACCCAAAAATATAATAAAGCAAATAACAAGCGTTAGGATTCTGGACGCTGTGAGTCTTTATGCGGCTTAATCATCTGGGAATTCATAAGCAGTAATATTTCACTCGCTTCTAGAGCAAACCCAAAGTCATTAAAATTGATCACTTTTGTACTTCGTACAATCTAAATTACTGACTTGATCAAAATCCGCTATTAGTCATACATCTGTTCCTCCCTTGTGCGTGTCTCATTACCAATAAGAAACGGACCCTAGGGGATACAATGTATGTAAGCCAACAGATGGGCTCGTGCATACTCACTCACAGTAAAGGAAACTTGATGCATTGCTCAAAAGTTCTAAAGTCTTCAAAAATTTTGATCAACACTATAATGGTTTAAGTCAAGTTGGGGTGATTTGGCAAAAATCAAATTAAGCTTGAACTGGGATTAGAGGCTGATAGTTTCTGATATTCTGTGCGCTAAATGAACCATTAATCATATCACAAAAATGCGTTAAGGCTTGTTATAAGATTTAGGTGGACAACAATATCAATGACCGACTTAACGCCAGTCATAATATCTCTGAAATATAAAACTGAGATGGAAGGGCAATTCAATCAATATGATTCTCTGCTTAAACTCAAAAAAAATCCAAAAATATTTACTGTCTTTGAAAAATCATAAAACACAAAAATATTTTCTATTCTATGTTTTTCATTTTCGGATATTTCGTTTGTAAATATTTTACATTTTAATAAGAAAATTATCTTTAACTTATTCGTTTGCTACGAACAACAAAATGGTGCACTAACATTAGTTATTAATTAAATTCTTTTAAGTTATATGTTTCAAAACGTGAAACGCATTAAGGTATTCGATTATCGAGATATAGGACCTCGATAATTCATTTTAAGTTAAAATTGCATTATGTAAATATTTAATTCTTTAATTTATATAAATATTTAATTCATTTATTATTTTATTTATTCATTTAAAATTAATTACAAGGTACTTCGTTAATTATGAATAACGAATTAGATCAAACCATCGTGGTTTCTCCTGCACCGACTATGTTGCCTCCACAACCTATGGACTTCTCATTTTTTAGGCTTAATCGACCTCAAGGTCCTGTTCAACCTATTCCAGCTTCGTTTCTTGCCATGACGCATGATCAATAGATGAGTATGGTTCTGAGTCTACTTCATCTATATGAAAATCAAATGTCTGTTGGCCGTATGACTCAATAACGAATGATGGATAATCAAAGAAGGCTGATGGGATATATATCTTACTGTTAGAAGGAAACTAAGGATCTTCGTGAGATTGTTAAGTCTCAGGGGGTGAAGATTTAAAGAACAGGAGGATCTCATCTTGCAATTAACATGCAAGGATGATGCACTTAAAAAGATCAAGAATGATGAAGAAGATTCGGATGAGTCTGGTGCAGGTGGTGAGCCTAAACAATCTCATGGTTCATCCTCAGGTGCAGGTACAAGTGCTACTGATGACTCCGGAAAGCAGATTATTGTGTATCACGACTATACAGCTGCCAAACCGATTGAGATAATTAAAGCTAACACTATCATCTTTGTGGATGGTTCGAGGTTGGTTAGAAGCGTTGTGAATCGGGATGAGATTGAAGAGGGGCAGTTTGAGGAAAGGTCTCTAACACGAGAGCGGATTTTGTTACTGCTTGGATTAAATGATGACGAATTAACCGTGTTAGAAGCTGAGCCCGATGTTGAGGTCGAGAATGATGAAGAAATCTTAAATGATCTGACTGTTCAAATGAATACGACTTTCATTTATGAAGACGAGGAGGTTGAGGTTGAAGATGTTACAGCTGAGGAGTATCTGATCTGTTTCAACACACAAATGTTGATCAGGGTGCTCCAGTATTTACTGAGGAAACGTTTAAAGCAGCTGATGATAATTTGGATAAGTTATCAAAGGATAAAAGCGTGGTTGATACGAGATTTGATTCAATTGAAAACCCGACTGACGCTGATATTGAAAGGTGGTTTGGTTATCGAAGTAAGAAGTCTCGTAAAATTATTGATGCTTACCGGTATGTGGATCAGGAGCAGAAGGATGAAGCTGTTGCTCGTGCCAAAGCTAATCAAGTGACATCATTCAAGAACGTCTCAAAGGTTCAAGGTGATATTTTCTCTTGGTTATTTGATTCTGATTTTAAAGTGTGTATTGTTAAATGCGAGAAAGGGATCCAATATTATGAGAAGATAACTGATGTTCTCACACTACCGCGTTGGGATATTCGGACCCTCGTGTGTCGATCATTTATTAACCGTGGGGGTTATCGACTAGCAGATTGGTTCCATCAACATCCGTTGTTCGAGGTCAACCATGGATTCAAGTTTCTTAAGCCACAGGTCCCTACTCGTAAGCGTATTAATGAAATTGATCCAAGGACGGGCTGGAGAAAATTGGTCCTTAAAGTAAAGCCGCCAAAGACCATGAAGCATGTGCCAGTGAAGACGTTGAATCAACATGTGTCTTTATCATTCAACCGCTGGTACTATGGCAACCGAACTGGCGAGGCCGTCATTGTCCTAGGAAAAGGGTTAAAGACCGAGCTAATCAAGATCATCGATCCGATGTGGCTCGTGAATTTGATGGAGACTGACAACGACGTACTTTTCAAGAACAAAATTTTGTTTGAGCGTAGTGAAGACTATGGCCGTGCAATGCAGTTTCAACGCGTTGTTCGGGTATGTCATGAGCATGGTATTCACAGCTGCAGGGACTGGCAGACCAAGCGCTTCAAATAAGTTAAAGACAAAGAGCTCAAGACGAGGGGGTGTCTGTTAGTACACGGTTTTACGTCTCGAGTCTTTGTATTTATCGTCTATGTATTTGTCTTTTTAATTAATGTATTAATTATTAAAGATCTTATTGTAGTTCATTAAAGTATTAACTAGTTCGTTAAGGATGTTTAACGAACTAGGTTTAAGCTATGTTCCCTCCTAATTCGTTAACGATGTTTAACGAATCAGGGGGTGATTCGTTAAGTTAATTGTCGGTGCATAATGTCAGTAGTTCAGTATCTCGGGTTTATTTGTGTCTGTAATCGTTTAGATTGTTTGTTTTGTGTTGAATATTGTTTCTTATATGTTCTCCGTGCTTTAAGAGAACTTGAAGGTCAGCGAAGTTATGACAACTTCGCCTAGTGTGTTAGGCGAAGTTGTCGAGTATTAACTACCCATAACTTCGGCTGTTTTAGTAAGGTTTGGGAACGATTTGTTTTTGTGATTCTCTGAATCACGTGTTTGTCCCTGCAATATATCAATTATTATCTTTTGTTCTCGTGGTTTTGCTTATATTCAACGTATTAATTGTCTCGACACTCGTATCGTATACGTGGGGATTCCGCACCCTCATGTTACGAGATACTCCTATGTAGATCCGGCTGGGAACCTAGAATGTGGTGGTTGTAGATGATGAGGAAGTGTTGGGAAATGATGATGATGAGTTAATTGATGATGTGTTAACGGTTGATGAGATTGAAAAGATTGGGGAACAGATAGAGATTGATAGTGAGTTAGAAGAAGGGGAGATTGTTGATGATGGTGTAGAGCATGATATTCCAAATGTTGATAAGGTGAACTTGAGTCAAGATGCAAATGTGCCAGATGAGTCCGAGTGAGAAGAACAGCCGAGACGGAAAGAAGGCTGTGCTCAGTGGTTCTTCAAGACAAAGAAGCCTGCGGTACCTACAATGTTCAAGAAGAGTTACAATATCAAGGGCTACGCTGAGTCAAAGAAAGGTATCATTTGTTGGTTGTATGACGAACAGTTGAAGTTGTTTGTGATAAAGCGTTATGATGGGATTCAGTACTTTAAGAAGGCTTTGAGATCGCTCAACACATTCCCTGAGTGTGAGGTGAAAGGTTTGGCTCGGTTAAGATTGATTAATAGGAGTGATGACGATATTGCTAGAATAATTGGAAAGATAGTATGGAAGGAAGCTATTAAGGAGAAAAAGTTTGAACTTCTAAAGCCTCAGAAAGGAAAGTTGGTTGAAGATAAGGAACGGTGAATGTGGGCTGATGGCAAGCCCTGGATGGTGATGAAGAAGCCGATACATTGTTTGAAAGAGGTGCTGATGAAGCTGATGCCCAAGGATGTGTTGAAGGACCTCAAGTGATGGTATGTTGACTGCCAGACTGCTGAAGCTGTTATGGAAGATGAGGACGAACAAGAGATTCTGAGAGTGTATGATCCCATGCACTCGGTTAATTTGTCTCAAGCTGATTTGCAGGTACTCAATGATAAGAAGATTTTCTACATTCCTGCGTGGAAAGATGAAGCTTAGAAGTACCAGAGGGTGGTCTCTGTCTGTGTGAGACATGGCGTTCATGATTGAAGACGAGCGGTACGAGATTTTTGGATTACAAGACACGAGAAAGAAGATAGAGATATGAAGCTATTGCCAAGGGGGAGTCTGTTGGTGCATGATGTCAGTAGTTCAGTATCTCGTGTTTATTTGCGTCTGTAATCATTTGGATTGTTTGTTTTGTGTTGAATATTGTTTCTTATATGTTCGCCGTGCTTTAAGCGAACTTGAAGGTCAGCGAAGTTATGACAACTTCGCCTAGTGTGTTAGGCGAAGTTGTCGAGTATTAAATACCCATAACTTCGGCTGTTTTAGTAAGGTTTGGGAACGATTTGTTTTTGTGATTCCCTGAATCACGTGTTTGTCCCTGCAATATATCAAGTATTATATTTTTTTCTCGTGGTTTTGCTTATATTCAACGTATTAATTGTCTCGACAGTCGTATCTTATACGTTGGGATTCCGCACCCTCGTGTAACGAGATACTCCTGTGTAGATCCGGCTGGGAACCTACATTAATCATATTTTATGTATGTAACGAAGTGGAAGCTAGTTCATTACGGAATGTGTAACGAACTAGATCCATCTTCTATTTATAGAGGTGTTCACCTCTGTTAATTTAAGTTTTGAGTTTACATTATTGAACCTCTGCTGAATTGCTCTCTCAAGCTTCAAATCTAATATTATACATACACATACATACAATTAATATAACATATAACATATAATCAAGCGTAATCACGAAGTAGATCCGTAATCGTATTAACTATATATATATCAGATCTGAGATCTGAGGTTAGTATAACGTATTCATACTTAATCTCCATGATTAGGGTTAACAAATGTTTAAATCAAGGATGCTTAGCATTTATGGCCTATGTCATCGAAGAATCTAAACCAAAGGAGATAAAGGACGTGCCTATTGTCTCCAAGTTTTCCGACGTCTTTCCCGACGAACTTCCTAGTATTCCTCCTGATCGAGAAGTCGAATTTAGGAAAGATCTTATGTCCAGAACTGCACCAATCGCCAAAGCTCTGTATCGTCTAGCACCGACCGAGATGAAGGAGTTGAAGAAACAACTAGACGAACTACTCGAGAAATGATTCATTTGTCCAAGTTCATCACCATAGGGAGCGCCGATTCTCTTTGTCAAGAAGAAGGATGGATCTATGCGAATGTGTATTGACTATCGAGCTTTAAAAAAAGTAACCATCAAGAACCGATATCCACAACCTCGAATCGACGATCTATTCGACCAACTGCAAGGAGCGAGCTACTTCTCTAAAATTGATCTGCGTTCCGAACAAGGCATGGACATTATGAGTTCACGGTCATGCCGTTTAGTCTCACTAATGCCTCAGCCACATTCATGGACATGATGAATCGTATTTGTAAACCTTACTTGGATAAATTTGTTATCGTATTCATCGATGACATACTTATTTATTCTAAGTCAAAAGAAGATCATGTTTTGCATCTTAGAATCTTACTTGAATTACTTAGAAACGAGAAGTTGTACACCAAGTTCTCAAAATGTGAATTTTGGCTTCACAAAGTGCAATTTCTTGGTCACATCTTAAACGTGAATGGAATTCAAGTGGATCCCACAAATATTGAAGATATCTCAAAGGGGGAGATTCCAAAATCGCAAATCGAGATCCGAAGTTTCTTAAGTTTGGCTGGCTACTATCGTAGGTTCATTGAAAACTTCTCCTGAATTGCCGTTACTCTAACTTCGTTAACTCGAAAAATTGTCAAATATGAATGGGGAACCAAAAAACAAGAGGTGTTCGATATACTCAAACAAAAACTTACCAATGCATCTATACTAGCATTGCTAGAAGGTACGGAGGACTTTGTTGGATTTAGTGATGCGTCTCATTCTGGTTTAGGATGCATACTAATGCAACGAAAGTAAGTGATCACTTACGCTTCTCGTCAACTCAAGGTACACAAAAATAACTACACAACTCACGATCTAGAGTTAGGCGCCATAATCTTTGCCTTAAAGATATGGAGGCACTATCTATATGGTGTATACCGACCACAAAAGTTTGAAACACATCTTCGAGCAAAAAGAACTCAACATGCGCAAAAGACGTTGGATGGAAACATTGAACGATTACGACTGTGAAATCGTTTATCATGAAGGTAAAGCCAACGTTGTGGCCGACGCCTTAAGTCGAAAAGTACATGAGAAACTAAAAAGAGTTCAAGCGCTACGACTAGAACTCCAAGTATATCTAGTCGAGCAAATCAAATTAGCCCAAATCCAAGCCATCAAAGAAAACAAGATCTCTGATGAAAAACGTAACGGCACCATTGACTCGCTAGTCAAAGTTGACGATGGTAAACATAAACTTGGAAACTGGATTTGGGTACCGATCATTGGAGACTTCTGTGAAAAGATCATGAGAGAAGCTCACAAGTCCAAATACATGATGCACCCCGGTAGTGACAAGATGTACCAAAATCTTAAGCCGAACTACTAGTGGAAGGAAATGAAAAGGGACATCGCTTTGCTTGTTGCAAAATGTCCAACGTGTTTGAAGGTCAATGCTGAACATCAAAAGCCCTCGCGATTGCTACAATAACCCGAAATCCCCGTTTGGAAATGGGAATTAATAACCATGGACTACATCACGAAACTCCCAAAAACTACTCGTCAATATAATGCCATTTGGGTTATCGTCAATAGGTTAACCAAATCTGCTCACTTTATACCCATTAACGACACGTATTCGATGAATAGATTAGCACGAATCTATGTGAACAACATCATTGATTTGCATGGAGTGCCTCTGTCTATCATTTCTGATTGAGACAGTCGATTTACGTCTCACTTTTTAAAGAGTTTTCAACAAGCGTTAGGAACTCAGCTAAACCTTAGCACTGTCTATCATCCTTAAACCGATGGGCAAAGCGAAATGACAATTCAAACGCTTTTGGATATGCTCTGTGCTTGTATGATTGAATTAGGAGGAAGTTGGGACTACCATCTTCTCCTAATGGAAATCTCATATAACAACAGTTATCACACGAGTATTCAAGCCGCACCATTCGAAGCGTTATACGGTCGAAAATGTAGAATAGCGGTATGTTGGTCTGAAACCGGAGACAATCAATTATCTGGACCCGAGAAAGTCCAAGAAGCCACTGACAAGGTGTTACAAATTAGTGAACGACTTAAGACGGCACGTGACCGCCAAAAGAGTTACGCCGATGTCCGTCGTAAGCCGTTAGAATTCAATGTAGGCGATAGAGTCTTGTTGAAAGTTTCGCCTTGGAAGGGTGTTGTTCGCTTCGGTAAGAAAGGAAAACTAAGTCCACGTTTCGTAGGACCATTCGAAGTACTCGAGCGAATCGGTACTGTCACTTATCGTCTACAACTACCTGATGAAATGAAAGGGATACACGATGTATTCCACGTCTCTAATTTGCGTAAATGTCTAGCCGATGAATCTTTATCAATACCTCTAAAATATGTCGATATAAACGAAAACCTCAAATTTATAGAACGACCTCTACAAATTAAAGATTCTAAAACTAAGAAACTTAAAAAACGAACATTAATATTGGTCAAATTAAAGTGGGACTCACGAAGAGGCCCCGAATATACTTGGGCACTTGAATCCGAAATAAAGAAGAAGTACCCTCACTTGTTCTAAGAAGCGAATCTCGTGGAAGAGATTCATTCCAAGGTGGGGAGGATGTAACATCAAGAAAATATCGTATCAAAAGTGCCAAGTTTCAAAGTACAAGAACCAAAATGAAAATTTAGTTTTTTCGTCCGATCGCGATACGCGACGCCCTTAGACCCAACGTCATCGCGTATCACGATGACATGGTCTGACAGCGAGACACATGTCCCGCCACATGTCGCCACGTGGCACTGTGTCCCGCCACATGTCACCACATGGCACCGCGTCAGACACGTGGCAAAGCTACTGGTGACTCATCAAAGTTATGTCGCGATAAGCGACGGCTCCCTTTGGGACCATCCCGTATCGCGATGGGTCCCGGATCAGCTTATAAAAGGGGGTATCCAGCTCTCTCACTCATCACACAAATCAGTTTTCACTACTTTCTCTCTCTAGAAACAATCTCTTACTCTACCTCGTAAAGCGTGCCACCAAGCCTTCTCGATATTCATGCCAAAAACCCTACGTCATGCCTTGTAAACCATGCCGACGATGTAGTTTTAAAGAGCGGGCCGACCCGAGACGACCCGCCTCGAAGTACGTTAATGTGTTGTAAAAAACACTTACTTTCCATACCTTTTTTTCACATTTCAAGTGCTTAATCGTATAATAAATAATAGTTATGGCTTGTTTTTATATGATCTTACAAAGCTTAATACTTTGTGTAGGCTGCGTGTTTTAAAGGAGAAAAGGTTCGGGTTTTTGAAGACATTAGAGGCCTTTATGATCAAGTTTGAAGACTAAAACTCACGACCCAACCCAAGCCCACTTGTGAAAAGCTTTCAAGTATTATTATATAAGAAATATAAAAAATAATAAAAACCCTAAGCACCCTAGCACCTCTCCATAAGTCCGATCGCAACTGTTGCAACAAGGAAGGAAGAAAAAAATCTTTTTTGTGGAGTTGATGGCGGCTAGGAGAAGAAGGATAACATTAAGGGAAGTTGTGGACAACAGCTAGCATCAATCTTCATCAATAATCTCAGCCATAATTGATAGTATAACTCTTATAAACTTATTGTTCTTGTTCAAGGTTTATACTTGTTGATTTAATCTTTAAACTTGAATTCTTTTGCAATTGAATTAAAGATTGGGTTGTGCTTGATTGATATTGATTATTGAATGAGTTTAGTTATGAATAGGTTGAGTTCTTTGATGTTTACGCTAATGTATACCTGCTGTCCAAAAATCATGTTAGGCTAAACTCGTTAATTCTACATAGGTTTGATGAATATTGTTAGTTTTAGTAAGTAATATGGATTGTTTGATCATCTGACTTGATTTGTTAATGAAAGTTTTATTTAATATTGAATTAGATTGTGTTTATTGGCTGTGATTTTGTTAATTATACTCATATACCCCTTTCTTTGATTGATTGAATTAGTTTTGATTGATTATTACTTGTTTGACTCTTTACTTTGTGTTTAGAGATTGTTTGCGGGAAGTACAACCGAGGTCTAAGTGGGTGTGTTAATTGATAAGATTCAGCGGGTAGGCACCTTCTTAGAGAACGAGAGGTGATAGGAAGTAAACTCGTCTCATAGCTTTTACTTGTTAGAATTAGGATTGTGCGAGAGCGGTTTCGGTTCTTGTCGGGTTTGGGTTCGTGAGCGGTTAGTTGGTCTAGTTTGAGTTAAACCAAATTGTTCCTCTATCCTTGGTTGCGTAGTATTTTTTTCCATTAGGGTTGTGTGTCGGTGAGACCGAGAAGAGAGTCGACATTAGAACACCTTAGCATTCGTTTCCGGTTTGTTCTTAAAATCAATTAAGTGTAAGTTAGGGTTTGTTAGTGAGACAGAGAGGTGATCTAGCTTTCTTGAGAGAACTTTAGTTGTGTCATCCTTAGATACCGGTGTCGTGAGATCATTCAATCCATTAGGTTGTTAGACTTTCAATATGATTCTTACCTAGGTAGACGTTTCTTCAATTGCAGTTAAGTCTCTAAGTTTCATCAAGTGTTTCGTCAAGTTAAATTAAGTTAAGTTAAGTTTATTAATTTAGTCAAAGTAAATTAGGTCAAGTAGTTAATTATTTAAAATCAATTTAAAAAATATTATTCTTTGGAATGTCTTGTCTAGGGTTTAGTAATCATAGGCATTTCACGTGTCCTTGTGTTCGATACTCGGACTTCTTAGATCTATACTACTTTTGATCGGTACACTTGCCGGTTGTGTGTGGTTTCGTTAGGCGTTTAGTTTTATAAATTTAAAGCTTAGTTGTGAGTTCCATATAAAGAGCATTTATTGGACACACATCAAGTTTTTGGCGCCGTTGTCGGGGACACAGTTTGAGGCTATTGAGAACGACTCGAGTTAGGACCTACCTTGTTTGCTACTTGTTTTTCTTTTGCTTTGTTTAAATAATTTAGCTAATTATGGTTTCTTTTGTTTATCTTAATAGTTGTATGCGACGTACTCGATCTCTAGGACCGCCTGAATCTGAGGGATTTCCGAACCAAAGAGAGAATTTCGTGAGAGACGTCGTACCAGACCGTCTTCCAATTCTTCTTCTACGTCCGTTGGTAATACATCCTCTTCTCCTACTTTTTCTGAATCTGTCATTAGGGATAGGATCATGGGCGATGCAGTTCCACCACCGACGAGGACAGCTGCAAATCGGGCCCGTCCGGTCAATGCTGGCGCGGGATCCAGCATTTCTCCATCGAACATTATGAACACCATATCTCATTCTGCTCAATTTCACGGGCTACTCCACAAAAACCCGCATTCTCATCTCACTCGCATTGCACGTATTTGCGACACATTTCATCTTGCCGGCGTATCCGAAGACGCCATCAAACTCCGTGTTTTTACGTTCTCACTCGTTGATCATGCGAGTGTGTGGCTTAAGTCCCTTCCACAGGGATCCATTGCTACTTGGGACGCCATGTAGACCTAGTTACTTGAGAAATATGATCCTCCGGCTACGGTCGCTCGTTTGCGTAACCAGATTCATTTTTTCCAGATGGAGGACATCGAGGGCTTCTACGAGGCGTGGGAGATATTCAAAAATCTACTTGCTTTATGCCCGAAACACGGCCTACAAGACTGGGCATTTGTTGAAAAGTTCTAAACGGAGTGACGTACGCGACTCAGAGTATGCTAGACACAGTTGCGGGAGGAAACTTATTGACGACGAAGGATACGGATGAGTGCATTACTTTGCTTAATGGGTTAGCCATGAGTGGATACCAGCGACCACCCGCTAAGAGCCCCAAGACCGTCGACTCCTTATCACGCGGTATACATTCGGTTGACACGAGCACCGCACTTGCGGCATAGGTTGAGGCGTTGGCGAAGATCATGAAGGACTTGCAGGTGAAGAGTAAGCTGTGCGAGATCTGTAGAGGAGGGCATGATACTGTTCAGTGCCCCATAGGGTTCTAGAAGGAGGCGGTATACTTTGTTAGTAATCCGAACCGAAATCAAAATTCTTTCTATTCTTTTAATTCGGGGTGGAGAGGTAATCAAAATTCCAACTGGAGGAACGGAAATCAATCCGGCTTTCAGCAGCGTCATAGTCTTTCCCAGGATTCCGGTGAGGGAGCGAGTAGTGGGGAGAAGAAGCCCACGTTGGAGGAGATGATGGCACAGCAGACACAGATGCTGTCGCAGCTTATGACTCAAGAAGACTCCCGTCACAAAGAGACTCAAGAGAAATTTCGGGAGCACGAGTCATTCATGAGGAATCAGGGGGCATCCATTCAGAATCTCGAGCATCATATGGGGGAGAATGCGAGTCGATTAAAGGAGTGGTCACCAGGAACACTCGCGAGTAACGCCAAATAAAATCCGAAAGCGTTCGTGAAGGTTATAATGACGAGGAGCACCGCAGGGGCACGTAGCGAGCCCGTGACTCAGAAGGTAATGAGTGGAGGCATTGAGGAGACTGCAGTCGATGGAGAGGAGCAGGTAGATGAGGATATTCAGTTGGAGTCTCCACTGGCCAACGTGCATCAGAGGCACAACCCAGGAAGTACAGCACAGGCCGAGGATCAGCAGTTACCCAGCACACCAGCGAGAGTCTACAAACCTAGACTTCCATATCCCGGGAGACTCCGCAAGGATAGAGACGAGGAGCAAAACACCAAATTTCTTGATCTTTAGAAACAGCTTCACCTTAACATTCCATTCCTTGAGGCACTCACTCAAATGCCGAAATATGCAAAGTTCCTTAAGGATATTCTTTCAAATAAGGAGAAGTTAGCTGAGGTCTCTTCCATTCCTTTAAGTGCTAGTTGCTCTGCAGTCTTGTAGAGAAAGTTACCAGAGAATATGTCCGATCCTGGGAGTTTCACGATTCCCTACATCTTGAGTGATGATACGGTGGTTTATGCGCTGGCGGATCATGGTGCCAGTATTAACCTCATGCCGTATTCCGTGTATTGCAAGTTTGGTTTAGGCGAACTGCGTCCTACCCGGATGAGTATCCAACTTGCTGATCGTTATGTGAAATACCCTCTAGGGGTGGTCGAGAACATGCTTGTTTGTGTCGCCAAGTTCATCTTCCCGATGGACTTTGTCATCTTGGACATTAACGATAATGATAGTGTCCCACTTATCTTAGGCCGACCATTCCTTGCCACTGCATAGGCGTTGATCGACGTCTGCGAGGGTAAGTTGATTTTAAGAGTTGGGGATGAGAACGTCACCTTTGACGTTCGACAGCCACTGAAACACCCCAAGTCTGCTGATGACTCCTTATACTTCACCGATACCATCATGGAACATGTAGGGGAGTTTTTCAGTGAGATATGTGGAGGATCTGCCTCCGACACCTAGATTCTCGATAGGGAGATTCCTGAGATTGAGATGGTTGCCATGACCGATCAGTCCTTGGATGACGACATTGAGTCACATAGCCCTGAATCTGGCATGTCTGCTAAGATTATACGAGATGATCCGATGGACCGACCTTCCATCGAGAGTCCTCCTTCTTCTTTAGAGCTTAAGGATTTTCCTGCCCATCTTGAGTATGCGTTTTTAGATGGAGAGAGGAAGTTGCCGGTTATCATTGCCTCTGCTTTGACGAAGGTTGAGAAGGAGAAGTTGTTGAGGGTACTACAATATCATAAAGAGGCGATTGCATGGAAGATTATCGACATTAAGGGTATCAACCATTTGTTTTGCACTCATAAAATCCTCATGAAGGATAATTTCAAAACTATCGTTCAACCACAACGGCGGATTAATCCGAAAATGCAGGAGGTTGTAAAGAAGGAGATCATTAAACTCCTTGATGCGGGGATCATTTTCCCCATTTCTGATAGTGCTTGGGTGAGTCTAGTTCAAGTAGTTCATAAAAAGGGTGGCATGATTGTCGTCACCAACGAGAGGAATGAGCTCATTCCCACTAGGACTGTGACTGGATGGAGAGTCTGCATTGACTATCGCAGACTGAATTATGCCACCAGGAAAGACCACTTTCCTTTACCCTTCATTGATCAGATGCTGGAGCGTTTGGCAGGTCAGAAGTACTACTGCTTCTAAGATGGTTTCTCCAGGTATTTACAGGTTCCTATAGCTCCAGATGACTAGGAGAAAACCACTTTTACATGTCCTTACGGAACGTTTGCCTATAAATGTATGTCGTTCGGACTGTGTAACGCTCCATGCACATTCCAGAGATGCATGGTGGCTATTTTCCATGATATGATCTAGGAATCCATGGAGGTGTTCATGGACGGAGTTCCTTCGATCATTTTTTGTCTAATCTGGAGAGGATGATGCCCCAATGCGTTGACACCAACCTAGTTCTTAACTGGGAGAAGTGTCATTTCATGGTTTGCGGGGGCATTGTTCTGGGGCATCAGATTTCGAGTGCGGGGATAGAGGTTAACCGAGCAAAGGTCGAGACCATTTTTGATCTTCCCCCGCCCACTTCTGTGAGATCCATCCGTTGTTTTCTAGGTCATGCCAGGTTCTACCGCCGGTTCATCAAAGATTTTTCTAAGATCGCGAGACCCATGACCAAACTTCTGGAGAAGGATGCTCCATTCGTTTTTTCTGAGCAGTGTATCGAGGTGTTTGATATTTTAAAAGACAAACTCGTTAACGCCCCGATCATGATTGCTCTCGACTGGTCGTTACCATTCGAGTTGATGTGTGACGTGAGCGACTTTGCAGTCAGAGCGGTTCTTGGACAACGGAAGGATAAACACTTCCATTTGATTTACTATGCTAGACGGACCTTAAATGGTGCACATGAGAGTTATACCACCACCGAAAAATAGCTTTTAGTTGTGGTGTTTGCTTTCGATAAATTTAGGTCCTATCTAGTTCTGTCCAAGACGATTGTGTACACGGACCATGCTGCTATTCGATATCTCTTCAGCAAGAAGGATGCTAAGCCTCGTCTTATCCGATGGATCTGTTGCTTCAAGAGTTTGATATTGAGATCCGTGATACAAAAGGGGCCGAGAATGTAGCAGCCGATCAACTTTCGCGTCTAGAGGGAGCTGGGTTAGGATATTCGGGGGTCAGGATTGACGATCGTTTTCCGATAGAGAGTCTCATGTTTGTTACGAAACAGGAGGAAGGTATTCCATGGTTCGCCGACTTCGCGAACTATATTGCTGACGGGTACCTCCCGAAGATGCCTTACAAGCAAAAGAAGAAATTCTTTATTGATGTTAAGTTTTACCTATGGGACGACCCGTATCTTTTCCGTATCGGTGCTGATCAGCTGATTAGGAGGTGTGTAGATGTTAAAGAGGGATGACAGATTCTGAGCCATTGTCATGTGGGACCGACAGGAGGTCACCACTGTGCGAGTTCGACGGCGAAGAAGGTGTTTGATTCTGGATTTTACTGGCCTTCGATCTTTAAGGACGCGCATACGTTCGTTAAAAGCTGTGACTGATGCCAACGTGTCGGTAATATCACATCCCAGAATGAGATGCCCCAAAATGCGATTCAGGTTTGCGAAGTTTTTGATATTTGGGGTATTGATTTTATGGGCCCGTTCTCGTCGTCTAGAGAGAACAAGTAAATACTTGTGGCAGTTGATTACGTCTCAAAGTGGGTCGAGGCCAGAGCCTTGCCCACTAACGACGCCTGAGTTGCAGTGAGATTTTTGAAAAAAAAATTCTCTCGTCTTGGAGTCTCGAAAGCCTTGATCAGTGATCGAGGTACTTACTTCTGCAATGTGCAGATGGAGAAGGCGTTGCAGCGCTATGGGGTCACCCTCGGCTTGCGACCGCCTACCACCCACGGACTAGTGGGCAGGTGGAAGTGAGTAATCACGGATCAAACGTATTCTTGAGAAAACGGTTGGTTCTAATCGTCAGGATTGGTCCGGCAAATTAGATGACGCTCTGTGGGCCTTCCTTACAGCCTACAAGACTCCGACTGGTTCCACACCATTTCAGATGATTTATGGGAATGCCTGTCATCTTCCTGTTGAGTTGGAGCACCGTGCTTCATGGGCCCTTCAGAGGGATAATCTTGATTTATCCGTCGCGGAAGGGACTCGTTTCCACCAGTTGCACGGGATATAGGAGCTCTGGGATCACGCGTATGCACAGTCGTTTAGGTATAAGGAGCGGACAAAGGAACTGCGTGATAGAAAAATGAAGGGCAATAAGCAGTTCAAGTGTGGGGATAAGGTCTTATTGTATAACTCCCGGTTGAGGTTATTCCCAGGAAAGTTGAAATCCCGATGGTCGGGACCGTTCACGGTCACTAAGGTATTCCCGTATGGCGCTATTGAGATACAAGATCAGAGTGGGAAGTTTAAGGTAAACGGTCATAGGTTGAAGCACTACATAGGCGGGCCAGTTGCTGATCAAACAGTCATGGTGTTCTACCTTAACTCATTCACCGAGGCGTAGACGTGTTGGATGCATCACTTGGAGACAGCTCGAGTTGTATAGTGTGTATTATGATTTTCTTTATTATCTGTTTTATTTTTTTTATTTATAATTAAAATAAATTAAAAAAACAAATTAAAAGTTAAAAATCAAAAAATCAAAAAAAAAATAAAAAAAACAAAAATATGTTTATTTCTTATGTTTTTGCTTCGTGTTTTGTACGCCACTACATGCGAGCGAGTTTGAGTTATTATAAGTATTATTATGCGCATGGTAGCTCTTATAGCGTTTTGGAACTGGTTCTCCCGAGGTTGCGGCCTCGAATGAAATGCTAGACGGTCGCTAGAATGATACACAGCTGATGAAGATTCTGCATATAAACCAGGGGAGTAACCCGTTCTCTGTTTTACTTTTGATTATTTTAAGTTTTTATTTTATTTCTTTTCCTTTTTTCATCGAGGACAATTTTGTCCTAAGTGTGGGGATGGGAATTTATTTTACTTAACTGTGGAAAAAAATTTAATAAAAAAAAATTTGTTTTGTTCTTTCGCTGAAAATTATCTACCTGTAGACATACGGGATAGCCATTGACCCGAAAACTGAAAGTGGCTAGGCGATTGAATTTGAAAAAAATAATAAAAAAATAATAAAAAAGTTTTAAAGAAAAAAAAATGTCTCTTGAAAAATTGTTTTTGTTCTACGCTAAGTAGGAAATGATATTATTACCGTTGTGTTAAGAACTCTCAGAACTTTTGAAATATATAATATAACAATAAAAGAAGAGATGCTTTGCATATCTGATTTGGGATATGTCGGTAGGCCCAACTAGCTTTGATAGTCATCTTTAGCAGATTTTATATATATAATAATTTGAAAAACGGTGAAACCGAATTTCGATGCTTAGGGAGGATTACCATAATCTGAAAACTTTGACATGGTAAGACTTAGATGCACTCAAATTAGCACACCACCACATGTCCATCTTTTTACGAGTTTAGAAATAGTTATATGCTTTAGGGTGATATATAAAAAAATAAAAAAAGAAGTATGTTATGAAAGTTATGTGTACTCTTAAAAGTTGTTTAATCAATAAAACCAAACTTGTTTGCTTCTGTGATCAGCACTACAATTCATTACTTCATAATCGTATAAAATCTGAATCTAGCATCATAAGCACCTCCCTAAGCCTTAAACAATAACCATACATAAAAATCCGAGAAGTTATTAAATGTTTTCACGTGTGATAAAACTAATATAAGACTATTAGTTAGCGTGCTAAAGTACCTTGCAACTTCAGCACGTCGTTCGGCTTGCTCGGCTATTTCAAACAGTTCTCGGTAGCTGCTATTCTCATTAAAGAGATTTGATGTGTTGGGCGCTTGAAGCCCGTGCAGCGTCCGTTGATAGTGGGCCCATTGAGCCTCTCTGTCTCTCTCCTCTTCTATAATCCTTCTTTGTTGTGAAAGCTGTCTACACAACACACACATGTTTTTTAAGTTTTAGTATTTATTTAACGTTTATGATATATAGAAAGTATTGTAATATTAATGCGTACCCTGTTGACAATCATGTTGAGCCAAGCCTTGCCTTTAAGGATGTACCTGATTGCAAACTTCATAACATCACGAGGGAAATAAAACACTATACTATATAACCAGATAACACCGGCCCATTTCCAACTGATTCCCTTGATTCTTGGGAATCCCAATTCTGCATATATCGCGATATACGTTGCTACTTGGAATTTATACGAAATATAGGTTTTATGTTATGCGATTTTATAATACAAAACGAAGGTTAACATTTTTTAAATAAAAATATAAAAATTTATTAAACTTACTAGTTATGCTGCTAGGAAAGTGTCCATTAGTAAGAACCCGGGTCGTTCAATGAACGACCAGCTACCAGAACGGGTCACGAAGACGAGAGATTGACTCACGATACTGACTTGTAAATATAATGCAGCCATCATCTCGGTATCACTGTTCCTTAAAGAGTTCACATCAAATTTATCCTACAGACAACAAAATAATCCGGTTTCGGGTTGTCATATCTAGCATGTTTAGTTAAACAAACTAAACTAGTTATGTTTGGGTTTCCATGTGTTTACTCGTTTAAATAAACGGATTGTATTCAAGTTGGCATGTTTTTCTCAGGCCGCATTCATCATAACCGCAGCCCTCCACAATCCAAATGTTTAGCCCATTTAACTAAACGGGTCATGTTCGAGTTGACCCATTTAATTTAACAGATCAACATGCCAACTCTTTTACAAGTTGATTACAACCCATTACATTTTGTCAACCCGTATGGCTCGTTTAGATAAATAGTTTAAATGTTTTCAACACAGAAAAATATACCTTAGGTGAAAAATTCGGTATCTTTCATGATCCATAAAAAGATAACAATTATTAAAGCTAAGTAACCACCAAGAGCAACACCTGTGGCAAAGATCTCTTTAAGCTTCCAGATGTCAGGTAATGGAGATGGTTTCACTCTATCCTTTGAGATTGCCATGATAGTACTTTGAAACATAACGTGTGTTGGTATATATTAAGTAACACAAACGATAACTACAGTTGTTAAAAAGAAAACTAACCGTTGTTAAGAATTGAGATAATAAGCACCATGAATGGAGAGAACTCAAACATCCATATCAAAGCGATAAACATAAACCCAAACACGATACGAATGGTGATAGAAACCGTATATATATGTAATGATAAGATGAATGGATTATTTATGTTTTCATAAAAACTAAATTTTCGGTTTGGTTTTGTTTTGCATGTAACTCAAATCAAACCGAAGTTATGAGTTGTCTTTTTTTTAGTGTTAAAGTAATTTAAATTTTATAAATTGTATAAGCCACATATTTTACGTCCATATGTATAACAAACATTTAATCAATAAATGAATATAAAAATACTTATGTTCAAAATTATTATTCTAGGCCAATATATCTTTTCGGGCCAAAAATTTCAAGGCCAAATGGTAAAAAAGAAAAAAAAAACGAACTTAACCAAACTTAAACGTTTTACATTAACTCAAAAACCTTGGTTCCGGTTCAGTTTTTTCGGTTTTACACCTTTACCATTCGGGCTAAAAAGAATTTCAGCTAAAAAGTAGTTGGCCCAAATCCTAACTTTCGGTTTATGGCTCGGTTTGAGCCCAATAAGAACTCATGCACACCTTTAGCTAGCAAGGCATCAGTGGGCATATGAGCTTTGCTTAACAGGTTCTCATATGACAAGAGGGACTAACTGTGCAATTTTTCATACTTTGGAAAACAGCTCTACTGGTAAGCACAACAGTGATGATCACACTGAGCCCTGTCTCGGTAAGCACAATATCAGATGCATTTCTTGTAGCATCAGCAACCTGAATACCAATATCAACCTTCTTTAAAACAGGTGCATCGTTCACACCGTCTCCAGTCATACCGCATATGTTCTTCTTCTCTTTACTTGTTCACAATTTCATACTTGTGCTATGTTGATAATAATGTTTCCAAATTAATAATTTAAAAAGTTTCAAGAATATTTAATAGTTTCTAAAATGTTGAATAAAGAAACGTGCACCAGGGAAAACTCCAGCAAATCCATCGGCTTTCTCGATCAACTCGTCGACTAGAGTGAAGCTATTGAGTCGTCCTTGTGTCCACCGGGTAAAGATGAAGACGGGTACATGTTTGTTCCCATACTGAGCCGTCTACCAGTTTCCTTAGCAATTGCAAGTGGATCACCTATATATTTTAAATAAGTATTAATTTATATTAATACATATTCATATAGACACCCACACACACATATATATATATACATGATACTTACTAGTAATCATCTTGACATCACACCAAGATTGAGAGTTCTTCTAATGGTTTCGGCACTATCATGCCTTGGCGGATCAAAAAGAGACAACAAACCAACAAACCCCTACGGACCGTCCCGCTATATTTTAATTTTTGAGGCTCTTCCTATAAATTTACAAAAAATAAAGTAAGAAACAAAACATTAATACTTACACTATCATACATAAAAAAAAACATATTAATACAAACCTGTCTTGCAACACCCACAGATCTCAACCTGTGCTCAGTAATGTTTTATCACTACACAAAACGTCCATTCCCGCCATTTCTACTATTGCAATCATACGTTTGGTAATAGCACCTTTCTGTGACAACCCATGTGACCCTATAGCCATTGTAACTAAAAGAATTGTAGGCATAGCAATAGGTATCCCACCTATAAGTAAGACCAAAAGATTATCAATACCATTTATAAACTCTCTATGTTGAATGGGATACATAACAATAATCTCAACAATCATTCCAACAACTGCAATGGAGAGAATAAAATACAAAAGAAAATGGTAAAAAGCAGACTTCCTTTTAGTAAATTAACCCCAGACCTTAGTTTTTGAATCAGTAAAATATGTATAGACTTGTAAAACACAAGATTGAATATAGAAAATGTCTCAAAAGACCTGTGATTGATGATTTCTCTTTGAACATTCTCATATATCCAAAACAATCAATATTCGTATATTTTGATCATCAATAAAAATTCAAAAGAGTATTAAAAACTAACTCACAATTTCCCCTCTGACAACAAGCTCTCTAGTATGTTTAGTGATTTGCGAATATGTAACTCTCAAAATTATGACTCGCAACTAAGCTTTAAATTAAAACAGATTAACTTAACAAAACTTTACACAACCGGCTAGTGTACCTATCGTACGTAGTAAAGACCAATGAAGTCCGAGTATCGAACACAAAGACACGTGAATAGGATTTTGTTACTAAACCCTAACTAAGACTTAAACATAATATTATAATTGATTTTATTATTTTTATTTATTTTAAACTAATTTAACAAATTACCTTAACTTAGCTTACTTAACGAAACTAACTGGAAACTTAATGGGATTTAACGATAAAAAGAAAGCGAATCACCTAGATAAGATGAATTAATGGCTATTAGATGGTTCTACACGAGGTGATTCCCAATGATCTTTTTGTGCCTTGATATCTATCTTCATTCCCTTATAAGCGTCGTGTACCCAGTGGTTTCACTCACAGACTTTGCACCATTGTTCTCCAACTGTAGTCTGAACATCTTAAATGTAAAGAACACTCAAAAGAAAAGGATCACGGGCACCAGATAAAAATAGATAAAATAATTAAGAATAAAAATAATAATAAAAATAAAAATAAAACTAAACTTAAACTATACTAAACTAAACTAATTAAAATAACTAATATAATCTAAATACAAACACAAAATACATTAGGCAAGTCCCCAACTCGAGTCGTTCTCCAATCGCCTCAAACCGTGTCCCCGCAACGGCGTCAAATATTTGATGTACGAAAATGTAACTATGAAAATTATGACTCGCAACTAAGTTTTAAATTAAAACGGATTAACCTAACAAAACTTCACACAACTGGAAAGTGTACCAATGGTACGTAGTAAAGACCAAGGAAGTCCGAGTATCGAACACAAAGACACGTGAGAACGATATTATTACTAAACCTTAACTAAGACTTACCTAGGAATAATATTATAATTGATTTTATTGTTTTTATTTATTTTAAACTAATTTGACTAATCAACTTAACTTACTTAACGAAACTAATTGGAAACTTAACGAGATTTAGCGATAATAAGAAAACGAATCATCTAGGTTAGATGAATTAATGGGTATTGGATGGTTTTGGTGCTAACAAGTGTTTGAAACCGGCTTATAAGATGAACTAAGATAGATGGAATCAATGAAACTGGGTCCCCACGATCAGTTTTACCAGAAAACCCTAAAAACGTCTATTTAGATTTTAATTCACGGTTGTTTATTTATGTACCCTAATGATTTATTACTAGGTCCGTATCAAAATCACAATCCTCACTAAGGCTCGATCTAATTGCAAACCTACGAGAAAAGGGGTAATTCAATAATAAGGATAAAGTAACTTAACTTACAAACTAACCTAGTCAACAGCTAGAAAACCGCACGTGGTCTCGCAACGGGTAATTAAATCAACTAAATCAGATATATAAGCTAACTCCTAAGGTTTTGGTACAACTCAAAGGAGGTAACTTACTGACTTAAATCACTCAAGAAACACAAACCCTAATGGCACGTCTACCACAATCAATCAACATACCCAGTATTAACCGGACTAGCAATTAACAACTACACGAAACAAATTCATGCAATAATCAACTACCCGGGGCTCATGCAACCTAAGATACATCTATGGCAGCAAGGTTTTACATATTAAAATCACAAATTATGAAGTTTACAATAGATAAACATTCAAACACAATATTAGCACCCGAAAAGTGATAAATCAACCGTTAAACATCAAACATAGGTGATTCAAGCAAGTTTAGCCAAGCATGATGAAAGTACAGTAGTTAATATTGGTAATAAGGCTTAAAACATTCATCATAACCTTATTAAAACTTCTCTTAATGTTAAAAACACAAAACCGAACTTACAAACGTTAAAAGTAGAAAAAATGCAAACCAAGCAACTAAATCATGATCCGAAAGCTTCTCCTACTTGGTATTTCTTCCAAAAACCTTCTAAGGTGGCTAAAATGATGATATATTTCGTGGTTAGGGTTAATACCCTTTTGTATAGATGTATAAACACCTCATTCCTAATATAAAATAGATAAAAACAAGCCCACAAAGCCCATAAAAGACAAAGTAGTCGTTTTTTGGCAAATTTGATAGCCATCCACGCCGCTACTCGCGACCATGTAGTCTAGACTGGTCGCGTGGCATGGCCAGCCCATGTCAGCACGTGTTTTTAGCTTTTTGACTCGTTTAACTTCGTATACGCACAACCGGCTCAGATTCGATCCCCGTTTCAGCCTTGTTTCCTCTTCTTAGACCTCGTTTTCCATGCTTTTCAACCACGGGACCTACAATAATCAAAAAACATGTAATTTCATGCAAGAAACAATCGATAATTGTTAATGTTTAAGCATAAAACAAACACAAGAAATCGGATAAAACGCTATGTGTTTTGCAACACATTATTTATTCCTCACAAGTAGCAAATTCTGTATTCATAAAATTGGAATAAAATAAAAGTGTATGCAGAGAACAATTTCAATATTGTGGAAACAATACACCATAATTGAACAAAAATTGTTATGATCATTCATTGGAACCCAAATAAATATATATCACCGCAAACCTTAAATATGAAAATTATGGAAACCTGAGGCTGCCTTTGGATTCGCCGTTGCTGATAAGGATGTTGCTCTGTTCTAACACCATTGATTTTGTTGTGTAGACGGTAATTCGAAGGTGGAAGTGGGGACTAGGAATTCATGCGGTGCATAGTTTTATGGTGAGAAGAAACGTTAGGGGGATGTTTGAATTAATTAAAGAGAAATCAAACAAAAGCATTGAAGGGTAATTAATGTTACCAGAGGAGAAACGTAACCGAAACACCACAGAATTTCATATTACGCCGGAGATTTAATCACCATTTAAGTTATAGGCGTCTGATGGAGAGAGAATGTAGAATATGAAAGGTTGCCTATATGTGTTATAATGTAATATAGATATATATATATATATATATATATATAAAGAATCAAATACAATAATCCATTATCGAATACACGTACGCAGCACTCTCAACCCTTGATTTCAAAAACACACTAACCTTGAAATCACAGCTACGCGGTCTGTTTGTCGTCCACAATCGCGATCATCGCCAACCGTCGTGAGCATCGTCCTATTCCGTCACAAACATCGATATTTTGTTCACAGGTCAGTTAATTAACTAATCAATTGAAATTGAAATTGTTGAACCTAATTGATCAATTAAACTTGAAATTGATCCAGTTAATCATCAATTTGAAGCTGCAATCATTCAATTTTTGATTTTGAGTGATGCATTTTAACGTTGAAAGTATAATATTTTAAGCCTGAACGTTTTAGGTTTTAAGCCTGAATGTTTTCGGTTTTAAGCCTGAACATTTCAAGTTTTAAGTCTGAACACTTTTAGGTTTTTAAATTTGGCGTGAACGATTTTGTTTTCTAACCTTGAACGTATTTCGCGTACGTGATGTGCGTTAAGCGATTATTATACGTTAACTATACCCTATATATATAGGTAATGATCCAATACAATAATCTCTAATCCTACATTGCATACGCGATTTCCCACACCTTTGATTTCAAAATACACGATGTGACAAATTTGTAAAATTTTTAAATTCATTTCCATCATAATTAACCGTTATGACCAATGAACCATCTTCACCGACGCCATTGCAGACACCACTTCAATTGAATTAGAAATTGGAAACTTATTTGATTTGGTAGAAGTCTAAATGCGTTCCATATTTGTTTATATGATTAAATCAATGATCAAATCGATGACCGATTGATTTTATGATAATTACGAGATTATATGATGTGATTTCAACGTTCAATTTCATGTTACAGAAAGTTTAAATTCATATCTGAGCTTCTAAATGTTTAAAGATATTTTCTAACAGTTAAAGTTTTTTCATTTGAGTGTTTAATTTTGTTTAGAACTTCTTAAATTTTTTTTCTAAATTTCTTAGATTTTTGTTCTGAACTTTTAATTTTTGTTCAGAACTTCTTAATTTTTTGTTAATAGAATTTCTTATATTTTTGTTCAGAACTTCTTAGTTTTTTGTTCTGATCTTTCAAGTATTGTTCTTAACTTCTTTGTTTTTTTATTCTGAACTTCTTAGCTTTTTAATCTGAATTTCTACGATTTTTGTTCTACACGTTTTAAGTTTTGTTTCTGAACTTCTTAGATTTTTGTTATGGACGCTTTAACTGTTTAATTCTTTTTGGTCATTTGTTTTAAGTGTTCTACATTTTTTATCCTAAATGTTTAAAGTGTCTTCATTTTGGTCAGACGTTTATGATATTTTGAACCCCAATCAGAGCTTATTTGAGTGTATTATCGAGCAAACTCATAAATGTATGATGAATTTATGAGTGGGTAAAAGAACGTGTTTTAAGTGTTTAATTTTGTGCGTGTTAATTTTTTTATATATCGAGCATGAATACTTTGAGTGGTTTTATGATTACAGATACTCAGAGCTTAACGGAGCTAATTTTGAGTATTTACGATGGAAAGGAATCAAGTTACGGTTAAAGGAATGCAAATCGGGGCACGAAAAGGCAAACAAGTGTCAAGAAAATGAAAAAAATGATGATTCGGTACTGTAGCACTCGTATGCTACGGCCTGAGACCATAGCCTATGGTTCTAGCTGATGATATGCGGCAAGGTAGAAGATGAAGGCTGTAGCCTACGGCCAGGCCGTAGGCTGCGGTTCCCAGCCGTAGGCTACGGTTGGGTCTGACGGGAAACTGGATTTTCTTGATTTCTCTTCAATATTTAAGCCTAGAAAACCCTAAAGTCGCTTATTCTTCATACCCTATCATAGTGGGATGTTTTGGGGGCCATCTT
Organism: Bidens hawaiensis; assembly: GCF_021521415.1. Lineage (NCBI taxonomy): Eukaryota > Viridiplantae > Streptophyta > Magnoliopsida > Asterales > Asteraceae > Bidens > Bidens hawaiensis. The sequence goes on along the minus strand of NW_027495810.1, from coordinate 19,026 downwards.
CCACCATTCTAACACCTACCAATCACCACAATCATCCATGTTATCATCATCCCAACCAAGAATCAAGATGTTTGAGAGAACGTCATAAAGGACCAAGATCTAGCCGCTAATACGATACATCAACACGAAATCGATACTTTAAATATAATACTTTATTGATAATTTAGTGTAAATACATTAGAGAGAATAATAAGTTATGGAGAGGATAACTTAGATCTATGTACAAGTTCTCTAATAAATTATGAGCATGAGCTCCCTATTTATAGGCTATTTACAATATACGTTAAATACAAAGACTAAACCGCCTATAACTTATTCGATCGCTACGGACACCAAAATCGTGCACTAACAGACTCCCCCTTTTCCGTAGCTATCGAATACTTTATCCTTGAATACTTTAACTGCAAATCACCAGTCATTTGCCGTGCACTAACAGACTCCCCCTTGACTGATGATTTTCGGGCTTGTGTAGACAAACAATCTTTAAATCTTTTTTAGCAAACTAATAACATGTAGCTTCTCATATCATATCTCCCCCTCAAAGTGAGCAACTCTTGGAGATCATTCCGATCATCCACTGGCGTATGATATGGTTAAATCTTTCAACAATCAGCATCAAGTCATCAGCTATCTGTCAGCACCGGTAAAGAAAAAACATATCTTTACGTTTAACCTCGTCACACATCTTCATGAACAACTCGATCATTCAACATCTTTCACTTCGGTTTTCCCTCTCTTGATAACGTGTATCCAAATATACTCTTTGAAGCTCTTCCACATCTTGTTCGCAAATATGCACTAATGTTTAGGCATAAGATTCAGAGTTCCAACCTTCATTAATAAACCCCAAATGATCAAATTCTTCACTCCAATGACAAGACTCGTATATTCTTCAATAAGATCAACTCGTTCGAGAATCGTCCCCCTCAACAGAAGTAATCCGCCATTTACTCGTAGCCAACATAGTCAGGATCAAGTCCCTCAGAAAGAAGTAAACGAACAGATATTCGTATCCCACATAGTCAAGTTTCAATCTTTGAACAAATCAATCACCAATCGAAGAACAATTGCAGTCTTGAACTCAGTTAAACGCAGCTTTTCAAACACGAATTACCACCCGAATTGCAGTAATTTTTCAAGAAACCTTGCAAATGTTGGAAGATACAAGCCAAATAATCTCAAATGAAAGTTTTATCTCCCCCTTTTCTTGACAAATTCAGCAAGGTCTTAATTAATTTTCAAGGTTCACAAACAAACACACTCCTCCTTAAATTACACGATATCTCCCCCTCGGCCACTCGAAACGCATAAACAATCAGCCGAAAAAGATATTACCAAAATTTGAGAGAATAGTACCCAATACATTAGAAACATCCCAGAAAAATTTCGATTAAGAAAATTTTCCCGATTTTCCCGCCAAAAATTCACCGAAAATTTTCGAAAAATAAATTCTAACGCCAAAATTTTCAAGAATGAAAACTCACGAGGAGTATTCAGGAAAAAATTCACTCAAGAAAATTTTTCCCGCCATTTTTTTTAACGAACACTCTCTAATTCGTTATAAATATACACTTCATTCATTAACTTAGTTCGTCATCTCCATTCGTTAACTTAATCACCATTCATCAACCAGTCACTCATTCGTTATACATTTAACGAATCAACTCAATTCGTTATAAATTACCAAATCCAATTCGTTATAACAGTTACACGAATGGCCTCCCATTCGTTAAGATTTCACTTCGTTATAACAGTTAACGAATCACCTTAATTCGTTTCCAATACCTTAACGAATCACCTTGAAGAATTAACTTAATTCGTTATCTTTAACTTAACGAATTAACTTAACGAATCTACTTAATTCGTTACATTTAACTTAACGAATCATCTTCATGAATTACCTTAATTCGTTATTGTCACACCCTCAAAATCCACTAACGGAGTTTTACCGTCAGAGGGTGTGAACTAACAGGATCAGAATCATTAGTTATAATCAAACCATAAGTAAAGTTTTCAAACCACGAAAACATTTAAGTGTAAATAAGTGCGAAAACGTAAAATCATAAACCAAGTGTTGCGTCACGCAGGACGACTTAAAGCCGAATTAATAACAGTTTAAAAACGAGTTTGCAAAAACGATAGAGTTCAGTGTAATGCATGTTCCTATACCGCGTGCCCGCCTCGGCTACCTGAGAATAACATACTAAAAGTGTCAACACGGGGTTGGTGAGTTCACAAGTTTATATAAATAAAGCGTTTGCGTTTGCGTTTGCGTTTTGCGTTTGCGTTTGCGTTTTGCGTTTGCGTTTGCGTTACCAGATAATGTTAAATCAATTATATATCTATAGGTAGCTAGGCTATAAAACAAGTATTACTAAGTGTTCGACACCTAAGCTGACTGTTTATCAATTGCCTTGCCACCATGTCTATCCAGACCATGAAAAATGTGTTAGCCAAGATTACACCCGCTCGACCTCCAGTCGAGTTTAGCGTTGGGTGGGGTTTGTCAAACCCAGTAGTACAACTCAACAGTGACTCGCTATTATCCAATACTAAACGGTTCGATGTTATGAAGGACTTTTGTTGTTTCGTTTGCCACTTAGCCTTTACAAGTGATATATAACTAAATAACAAATCTAAAGCGTTTTGGAGTATGTATTCTCCCCCAAGTAAAAGCGTTTAAAAGAGTAAAAGGGGAACGTGAAACTCACTGTTTGCGAAGAACTCAAAAACAAGTCAACCAAGAGATGCGCGTCACAGAAAATCCTCACTAGCGTTCTAAAACAAGAATGAGATTTTCTAAGTGTTGGAACTATTATTGAGTCTCTAGACTCGGCACATAATACCTATGCATAAGATGCGTTTCGTGTTTCGTTTGTGAATTGTGTGTGACTCAACAAACACATTGGTGATACGTTACATGTATGAACAACTATTTACGTGTCAAGTATTAGTATTGTACATTACTAGCAATTATTCCCCACAAGGGCAATTTGGTCAAAAACATAACAATTATCTAACAACAAGCACGTTTCATGTATTTTCTCATAGTTCAGCAGCTAGTTTCATCAAGACAGAATTCTACTTGAAAGATTACTCTATTCAACAGATCATAACATATCAATTAATTCACCAAAAATCGTCACAAAAGCACACATTAGTTAGGTTTCCAGAACTATTTTTATTGTATTTTTATTCCACATAGATTTCTCACAATGATCAAAACATTACAGTAAACTCACAGTAGTCAAAATCATGCGCAACAGAATGTTATTTGTTATTCCCGTTAAATGAAAAACACAATTAATGCAAGACCAATTGGGTTAGGTTCTTAACTCAACATGTTAACTTTCAAAAGTGGAACCAACCCATTTGGTCTTGTAGTTCATGAGATATCTTAGTCACAAAACAGCCTAACAGCAGGTCTCCCAAATCAGCCTTGCACAACAGTTTTGTAAAATAATAAAAACCGACTTTTATGCGTCTAAAAATTACAAACTCAGACTTTTCAGAAACTAGACCCGACCTAGTATACTGTAGAATCAACAATAGCATCAAAACATAAAATTAACATCGAGTTACAGTCGTCCAAACAAGAATTCAATAATCTGTCCAGCATCAGTTTTCATCAAAACTCAATAAACAATTAACCTATGAACTAACAATCATGCATGTAACCCTAAATCATCAACAAACAACATATTTAACACTTAGGGTTTATGTTTACAAGTTTAATCATACAATTAAATGATAGAATAAATTAGATATGAAGCTTATTTACCTAGTTATCGCCTTGGATCCTTCAACAACCTTGTAAACAACTTGTATGTGTATGTGTGTGTGTGGTAATCGGTCGATCCAAGGGGGAGGGGGGCTGCCGTCGCAGGTGGTAGAAGGAGAAGAGGGTTAGGGTTTATGGTTAAGGTTGTTTATATATTAATTAAATAAATGACAAGTTACAACTAGCACCCTCAACTTCTATTTTGTATAATTCTAGCATAAAACATAAATCACCTCCATAATATAATGACATGCATACAAGTACACATTTATACATATAAACGTAACACATAATTATATCAAGTACTTGTTTATAATATTCATCGTTTGTTCACCAATGGTTTGAGTCGACTCGTGTGTGTTTCGGTGAAATTCTGAAAGACTACTTGTGTAGTGATTGTCATGCGTCACCTAAACCCTAGTTTAAATGTAATGAGATATGGGTTATGGTTCGTGTGATCTTAAGTTTGAATTAACGGAGTTCGGATTAACGGAGTTAACCTAAAATTGACGAGTGTCACATCATTCCCATGTTGAAAGAATTTTCGTCCCAAAAATTTGAGTCAAGTCGCGATGGGTGTCTGAAAAAGGCAAAACTTTTCAGTTTGTCATATCATCCCTTAGTAGAAAGAAATTTCGTCCCGAAATTTAATTCATACCTCTGGTGATTCCTGACGGTTTGACGGCTTTCGCGTTTTTCGGTGTTTGGTCAACCCTTCAAAAAGGTGAGGATACGTTTTCATCATTTGATCCTCGCGTTCCCACGTGAACTCCGGTCCACGTCTTGAGTTCCAACGAACCTTAACGATTGGAATTTTGCTGTGCTTGAGTGTTTTGGTTTCCCAATCCAAAACTTCTACTGGTTCTTCAATGAAGCGTAACTCTTTGAGTAATACTTGGTCGTTCACTTGAAATTCAAGAGGCTTTCGGCGCTTGTCGGCGTAACTCTTTTGGCGATCTCGTGCTGCTGCCAAACGGTTTCGGATTTGGAAAATCTTTTCAGAGGTTTCAAGTACTAATTCTGGACCAGTGATTTGGCTATCACCCACCTCTGCCCAGCAGAGAGGTGATCGACACTTCCGTCCGTACAACGCTTCAAACGGCGCTGCTTTAATGCTTGCGTGGTAGCTATTATTATACGAAAACTATACCAGAGGCAAGTGAGGTTCCCAACTTTTTCCAAAATCCAACACGCATGCACGCAACATGTCTTCCAAGGTCTGAATGGTGCGCTCACTTTTCCCATCCGTCTGAGGATGGTATGCTGTGCTCATATCAAGGCGGGTGCCTTGTGCATTCTGTAGTGACTTCCAAAAGTGCGAAGTGAAACGGGAATCTCGATCAGATATGATTGAGACAGGCACTCCGTGTCTAGACACTACTTCTTTCATGTAGATGCGAGTCAGTCTTTCCATCTTGTCTGATTCCTTGATTGCTAAGAAGTGTGCAAACTTAGTCAACCGGTCAACGATCACCCAGATGGTATCGCATCCCGTCGGTATTTTGGGTAATCCCGTGATGAAATCCATGGAAATGTGTTTCCATTTCCACGTTGAAAGTTCCGGTTGCTGTAGCAGACCAGATGGTTTCTGATATTCTATTTTGACTCTTGCACAAGTCAAGCATTTGCTCACGTAGGTGGCAATGTCGGCTTTCATGTTTGGCCACCAGTAAAGTGCCTTTAGGTCGTGATACATTTTATCTGAGCCAGGGTGAATGGAATATCAAGACTTGTGTGCTTCGTCCATCACTAGAGTTCTCAACTCTCCGTATCGAGGGACCCAAATCCGGTTTTCGAAATATCGGACTCCGTCCGATTTGGTTTCAAGTTGTTTGTTCATGCCCCGCATAAGTTCTGATGGGAGATTGTCGTATTTCAAGGCTTGGCGTGGATCGTGAGTTGTAATGCTCGCACTCGCCTAGTTTTATCGGTTTCTTTCCTGCTGAGAGCATCGGCCACTACATTGACCTTGCCAGGGTGGTACTTGATTGCACAAACATAATCCTTAAGCAGCTCGACCCAACGACGCTGTCGCATGTTCAGCTCCTTCTGATCGTAGATATGTTGGAGACTCTTGTGGTCGGTGTAAATGGTAAACCTGGTACCGTACAAGTAATGCCTCCATATCTTAAGAGCAAACACCACAGCTCCGAGTTCCAAGTCATGTGTCGTGTAGTTTTTCTCGTGAATCCGTAATTGTCGAGAGGCATAGGCTATAACTTTCTCGAGTTGCATCAGCACGCAACCGAGACCTTGTATCGATGCGTCACAATGTACCTCAAAATTTTCTGTTCCCTCGGGAAGGGCTAGGATAGGGGCGCTACAGAGTTTGGTTTCAACAGTTGGAAAGCGGATTCCTGCGCGTCACCCCAATTGTACTTAGTACCCTTGTGCGTCAAGGCAGTGAGGGGTTGAGCAATCTTTGAAAATCCCTCGATGAAACGTCGGTATTAGCCAGCCAGTCCTAGGTATTGTCGCACCTCAGTCAGATTCTTAGGTGCTTCCCAGTTTTTGATGGCCTCTACCTTGCCGGGATCGACATGGATACCATTCTCATTGATCACATGTCCTAAGAAGTGAATCTCGCGAAGCCAAAAATCGCATTTCGAGAGTTTAGAATATAGTTGTTCCTTCTTTAGTAATTCCAGAATTAACCTCAAGTGTTCTTCATGGTCGGTCTTGTTCTTGGAGTAAACGAGGATATCATCAATGAAAACAATCACAAACTTGTCGAGGTACGCCTTGCATACTCTGTTCATGAGATCCATGAATACGGATGGTGCGTTGGTTAAGCCAAAAGGCATAACTGAAAACTCATAGTGACCGTACCGAGTCCTGAATGCCGTCTTTGAAATATCTTCTTCGCGCACTCTTAATTGATGGTAACCAGATCTCAAATCGATCTTCGAGTAGTAACTCGATCCTTGAAGCTGGTCGAACAGATCATCAATTCGGGGTAAGGGATAACGGTTCTTGATCGTCACCTTGTTCAGCTCTCGGTAGTCGATGCACATGCGGAAAGTCTCGTCCTTCTTTCGGACAAATAAGACAGGGGCTCCCCATGGTGATGAGCTAGGTCGGATAAAATCTTTATCCAACAAATCTTGCAATTGAGTAGACAACTCCTGAAGCTCTGCCGGTGCGAGCCGAAACGGGGCTCGTGCTATGGGTGCTGCACCGGGGGTCAATTCGATTTGGAACTCGACTTGTCGAATAGGTGGGAGTCCAGGCAAATCCTCCGGGAAGACTTCTGGAAAATCTCACACAATCGGTATGTCTTCGATTTGTTTCTCCTCCGCGGGTTTCTCGACAATATGGGCTAAAATTTCCGGATGACCCTTTCGTAGATATTTCTGCGCCTTCATGAGGGTGATGACGCTGGTGATCATGCCGTTCTTCTTGCCCTGGATCGAAATGATCTCGCCGGAAGGGGTAGTGATGTGGACTATCTTGTCATGACATAAAATCTCCGCTCGGTTCTCGGATAGCCAGTCCATGCCGACAACGACATCAAAACTACCAAGTGTAAAAGGTATGAGGTCGATATCAAAAGTATGACCCGACAGTTTCAACTTACATCCCGCAAGTACATGAGTTGTTTCTATAGACTTACCGTCAGCTAATTCGACAGGAAACTTAGCATCTAACGGGGTTGGAGTTAAGTCTAAGAGTTTACTTAAGGCTTTCAATACAAAACTCCTATCAGCTCCAGTGTCAAACAAAACAGAAGCAAAACAGTCATTCACAGGAAACTTACCGGTAACCACATTCGGATCGTTGCGGGCCTGGCCCGACCCAATGACGAAAGCTCTACCTTTACCACTGCTTCCGCCACCGCTGCTGCCTCCATTGTTCTCATTCTGCTTTAGTTTGGGGCAATCCTTCTTGAAATGACCCTCTTGACCACACTCGAAACACCCTTTAGTCGCCGTAGGATATTTAGGAGCACCTTTTGCCGCTAGGTCTCCCCTACATTCCTTGGCCTGATTACCCATTTTTCCGCATCTCAGACACTTGATACGGTCGCATGGCCCAGCATGGTGATAGTTGCACTTGTTGCATTTCGGGTATTTCCCAGCATAGCCACTCGAAACCAGCCCGCCACCGTTGTTGTTATTGTTGGAACCCTAATTATTGATGTTCCGAGCGAGTTCGGGCTTACGGTAGTGTTGTTGCTGTGGGAGGTTCGAGGATGAGGACCTGGTGTTGTCGAATTTCCTCTTTCCATTGCTCGGGTTTTTGTTGTTGTTGTTGTCAGTGCTCAAGTTGTCACGGGTTTTAGAGGTTGAACCTCTAGGTGGTAACGCACCTTGTGTCACTGCGTGATCCGTCAGTTTGTGAGCTAACCGGATCGCTTGTTGAATTATAGCCGGTTTGGAAGACGTCACCATACCCTGAATTTGTGGTACCAACCCATCGATATACATTTCGATTCTCTTAATCGGCGAGTCTACCATCCGTGGACACATTACTACTAGCTCGTGGGAACGGGTGGTGTAGGTTTCAATCTCGGAACCCACCATTTTCAACGACCAAAACTCAGATTCCAACTTCGCGATTTCCTCTCTAGGACAATATTTTTCCCGCATCATATTCTTGAACTCTTCCCAGTTCATAGCGTTCGCCAATTCCAATCCAAGAATTTGCACATTGGAGTTCCACCAAGTGAGAGCAGAATCTTCCAGTGTTCCAGCAGCAAATTTGACCCTACTGGCGGGTGGACAGTTACACATTTCGAAAGCTGACTCGGCCTTCTCAGCCCAACGCAGGAAACCTATGGCTCCCTCAGTTCCGTCAAATGAATTAGGCTTGCAGTCTAGGTAGTTCTTGAAAGTACAGACTCCGGCTTGACCTCTGGCTTGATTCTGAACGTGCGCGACTAGAGCTGCTACCGCATGGTCATTCAATAGTTTGGAGTTCTGATGCGGTTAGGTTAATGTTACCGCGACCATGACCAGCGTTTCTTCCAGACATCTAGGTGTTATCATTCTCAGATGTCATCGTCTGAGGACACCTCTGAGTGTGCCTCCGGCTCAGCCGGTTCTTCCTCCGGTTCCTCTTCGGGTTCCTCCTCGGGATCTTCCTCAGGTTCTGCTGCATTCTGGGCAATTTGCGTCTGTAAGATATCACAACACTCTAGAGCTATCTCTGTCCGGGATCTCGCCAAAAGGAGTTGCTCTTGCAAATCTATCATCTCTGCTTGCATTTTTCTCATAATCTTCATTTGCTGATCATTAGCATCCTGCACTTCCTTCATAGCCGCTGTCAGGCGGGAAATTTCCTCCCTAGCCTCGGTTCCATCTCTTATCAATCCGGAAACGTTCGCTCTCGCCAAGCGCATATAACCCTCGTCACGCTCTAAACAGGAAACAACAGCTGCGAGAACACGCTCTATTGGTTCGGTTATGGGTGGTAGGGTGTTGGGGTAAGCAGGGCGACTCGGGTGAGGTAGTGGGGGAACTTGTTCGCGATAAACATACGCCTGATCAGACTCGGGTACCAATCCCAGCTAACGTCGTCGTCGTACATGCCTCCAGACAGGCGATACCTCTTCGGTGCAGGGGCTTCTAGTTCCGGGACTACTCGGGGTGGCGATGAGGTAGGTAGCTGCGGTTCCTTTCCATGAGCATGAGTCACCTGGTCGGATGATGATGATGGTGGCGTCGACATCCCTACAGGATAAGTCGTGTATGCGCGCGCATGAGTGAATGAGGTAAAGAGATAAGGATAACGAATAACTAAATATAATATATGCAGTGTGTATAATTAGAACTAATGGGTCGTTGCGGTTATAGTCTAGTATGCATGCAATTTCTAGTTCACTATAACCAATGGCTCTGATACCAATCTGTCACACCCTCAAAATCCACTAACGGAGTTTTACCGTCAGAGGGTGTGAACTAACAGGATCAGAATCATTAGTTATAATCAAACCATAAGTAAAGTTTTCAAACCACGAAAACATTTAAGTGTAAATAAGTGCGGAAGCGTAAAATCATAAACCAAGTGTTGCATCACGCAGGACGACTTAAAGCCGAATTAATAACAGTTTAAAAACGAGTTTGCAAAAACGATAGAGTTCATGTAATGCATGTTCCTATACCGCGTGCCCGCCTCGGCTACCTGAGAATAACATACTAAAAGTGTCAACACAGGGTTGGTGAGTTCACAAGTTTATATAAATAAAGCGTTTGCGTTTGCGTTTGCGTTTTGCGTTTGCGTTTGCGTTTTGCGTTTGCGTTTGCGTTACCAGATAATGTTAAATCAATTATATATCTATAGGTAGCTAGCCTATAAAACAAGTATTACTAAGTGTTCGACACCTAAGCTGACTGTTTATCAATTGCCTTGCCACCATGTCTATCCAGACCATGAAAAATGTGTTAGCCAAGATTACACCCGCTCGACCTCCAGTCGAGTTTAGCGTTGGGTGGGGTTTGTCAAACCCAGTAGTACAACTCAACAGTGACTCGCTATTATCCAATACTAAACGGTTCGATGTTATGAAGGACTTTTGTTGTTTCGTTTGCCACTTAGCCTTTACAAGTGATATATAACTAAATAACAAATCTAAAGCGTTTTGGAGTATGTATTCTCCCCCAAGTAAAAGCGTTTAAAAGAGTAAAAGGGGAACGTGAAACTCACTGTTTGCGAAGAACTCAAAAACAAGTCAACCAAGAGATGCGCGTCACAGAAAATCCTCACTAGCGTTCTAAAACAAGAATGAGATTTTCTAAGTGTTGGAACTATTATTGAGTCTCTAGACTCGGCACATAATACCTATGCATAAGATGCGTTTCGTGTTTCGTTTGTGAATTGTGTGTGACTCAACAAACACATTGGTGATACGTTACATGTATGAACAACTATTTACGTGTCAAGTATTAGTATTGTACATTACTAGCAATTATTCCCCACAAGGGCAATTTGGTCAAAAACATAACAATTATCTAACAACAAGCACGTTTCATGTATTTTCTCATAGTTCAGCAGCTAGTTTCATCAAGACAGAATTCTACTTGAAAGATTACTCTATTCAACAGATCATAATATATCAATTAATTCACCAAAAATCGTCACAAAAGCACACATTAGTTAGGTTTCCAGAACTATTTTTATTGTATTTTTATTCCACATAGATTTCTCACAATGATCAAAACATTACAGTAAACTCACAGCAGTCAAAATCATGCGCAACAGAATGTTATTTGTTATTCCCGTTAAATGAAACAGACAATTAATGCAAGACCAATTGGGTTAGGTTCTTAACTCAACAAGTTAACTTCCAGAAGTGGAACCAACCAATTTGGTCTTATAATTCATGAGATATCTTAGTCGCAAAACAGCCTAACAGCAGGTCTCCCAAATTAGCCTTGCACAACAGTTTTGTAAAATAATAAAAACCGACTTTTATACGTCCAAAAATTACAAACTCGGACTTTTCAGAAACTAGACCCGACCTAGTATACTGTAGAATCAACAATCGCAACAAAACATAAAATTAACATCGAGTTACAGTCGTCCAAACACGAATTCAATAATCTGTCCAGCATCAGTTTTCATCAAAACTCAATAAACAATTAACCTATGAACTAACAATCATGCATGTAACCCTAAATCATCAACAAACAACATATTTAACACTTAGGGTTTATGTTTACAAGTTTAATCATACAATTAAATGATAGAATAAATTAGATATGAAGCTTATTTACCTAGTTATCACCTTGGATCCTTCAACAACCTTGTAAACAACTTGTATGTGTATGTGTGTGTGTGGTAATCGGTCGATCCAAGGGGGAGGGGGGCTGCCGTCGCAGGTGGTAGAGGGAGAGGGAGAAGAGGGTTAGGGTTTATGGTTAAGGTTGTTTATATATTAATTAAATAAATGACAAGTTACAACTAGCACCCTCAACTTCTATTTTGTATAATTCTAGCATAAAACATAAATCACCTCCATAATATAATGACATGCATACAAGTACACATTTATACATATAAACGTAACACATAATTATATCAAGTACTTGTTTATAATATTCATCGTTTGTTCACCAATTGTTTGAGTCGACTCGTGTGTGTTTCGGTGAAATTCCGAAAGACTACTTGTGTAGTGATTGTCATGCGTCATCTAAACCCTAGTTTAAATGTAATGAGATATGCGTTATGGTTCGTGTGATCTTAAGTTTGAATTAACGGAGTTCGGATTAACGGAGTTAACCTAAAATTGACGAGTGTCACGGTTATGTTTACCTTAACGAATTAACTCTTAATTCGTTAAATATGCCTTAACGAATTAACTTAACGAACTGCTTTAATTCATTATCATTATCTTAACGAATTAACTTAACGAATTGCCTTAATTCGTTATAATTACCTTAACGAATTGCCTTCAAATTCGTTAAAGAATTTCATAACGAATTGCCTCCTAATTCGTTAAACTTCCTTAACAAATCAGGTGGTTAGATCTGAACATCTCGCCGGAAAAACGTGAATCGCCGGAAAATACTGTTACATAGCCGGAAAAAACTAGAACTGGCCGGAATCTGGATTTTTGAACTTCATCCATGGTGAAATCATCAAAACACCATAAATTACCATGAAAATCACACCAAACCCTCAGTTTTCCACCACGATTCCGAATCCAACAACAATTTACCTTAACAATTACTTATTCATCTCCAAATAACTTAACCCATAACATGCTCTTCAATGGTGAAAACTTCAATTCACCATAATTAACCACCAAAATTCACAGGAACATGTGAATTTCAATTCTAAACACGAATCCATCATCCAATTAACTTAACAATCACTAAATCATCATAAACAGATTCAAAAGTTAACATGCTCTTCCATGGTGAATCACTCAATACACCATAACTTAATACCAAATTACACAGGAAGTTCCCTCTTTCATCAATAAACACGAATTCACCAACAAATCCACCAATAACACACTAAATTACTCCAGATCTGACCAAAACCCGAAGAACACGAAAACTCATATTTACCTTATTGATGCATCGAGAGCAGCTCCTGCTTTGATACCAATTGAGAGAACGTCATAGAGACCAAGATCTAGCCGCTAATACGATACATCAACACGAAATCGATACTTTAAATATAATACTTTATTGATAATTTAGTGTAAATACAATAGAGAGAATAATAAGTTATGGAGAGGATAACTTAGATCTATGTACAAGTTCTCTAATAAATTATGAGCATGAGCTCCCTATTTATAGGCTATTTACAATATACATTAAATACAAAGACTAAACCGCCTATAACTTATTCGATCGCTACGGACACCAAAACCGTGCACTAACAATGTTCAAGATAAATGTGCAAGGCTAAAGCTCTAGTGACCATCTCTGGGCGTAGGGTTGAGTGGTATTTTGGATTTTCTGTTATTTTGAACCTTAACTTTGGATTTAGAGTTGGTTAATATATAGGTTAGTTGAATCTTTACATTTGTTTGTGTGGTTAAATAGTTTTTCGTAATTGAATGCTTAAGATTTTATCATTTTATTGATATGAGGTCATCAACATTTAGGATTTAGTTTTTGTTGTTATTGACCCATATATCATTAACCATATCATTGTTTTCATTCATCAAAACCTAAAACCGATAATCAATTAGGTCATTATTCAGCCGTGCCAATCGTTCGGGTTAAGTTCTGACAATCAGCGTAAATATTTTATCTTTTAGTTTATTTATTCAAACAAAGAGATATCCAATTAGGTTTAATCACTTGTTCAACTTGCTTTACAACCTGAAACACGGAGTTTGGTTATTTTTCTCTCAGTAGTTTTACAACAAAATTAATTTTCAAATTTTGACATCATTTGTACGACTTAGTTAATTAATTAGTAAAACATGCCCGTGACTTGCATTTTCCACAGATTCCTAGTGGATTCAACATCTTATTTTCCCTTGCTAGTAAAGGTAGTTTATAAATGTTTTTGATTGACCTTTCGACATCGATCCTTCTGCACATCAATTCAAATGTTTAAGTCATTAATTTTGAATAAATTTTGAAGACTCTTAATGTTCAACGATGTTCTATTTTGATTTTGACTTTGACTTTTGACATTGCATAGTTTAATCTCTGCTTAGGTTTTAGAAATTGGAAGATATAGAGCGCGAATTTCAGAATTTGGATTAAATCGATTTGTAATTGATGTATTTGATCACGAAAAAAAGTCAAGAACTAAAATCAAAATAGAACGTCGTTGAACATCAAGAATATTCAAATTGATCACAAACTGGTGATTTAATCAATCGAATTGATATGTAGGAGGCTTTAGAATCATCAATCGATTATGAAATTGCATAACAATACACTCAATAGAGTTTTAATTAGAGTTCAAAATATCATGTTTAAATGTTCTGAACAAAACTGAAACGTTCAGTTCAAAACTTAAAACGTTCAGCACGAAAAGCTAAGAAGTTTAATACAAAAATTTAAAAAGTTCAGAACAAAAGTCTAAGAATATCATAACAAAAATCTAAGAAGTTTATAACAAAACATAAAATGTTCAGAACAAAAGGCTAAGAATTTTAGTGTACAAATCTAAGAAGTTGTATTACAAGAGTCTAAGAATTTTAGTACAACAATAAAAGAAGTTCAGAACAAAAGTCTTAAGAATTTCATAACAAACAGCTAAGAAGTCCATAACAAAATTTAAAAGTTCTGAACAAAAAGCTAAGAATTTCAGTACAAATATCTAAAAAAGTTCAGAACAAAAGTTTAAGAATTTCTGTTAACAGATATATAAGAAATTCAGAAGAAAAGTTAATATTTTCGAACAAAAAGCAAAGAAATTCAATACAAGATCCTAAATAGTTCATAAAAAAACATAAAACGTTCAGAAGAAAAATAAATAAATTCAGGAAAAAAAAACAAAAACGTTCTAAACATAACTTAAAACGTTTAGAACAAAAAGCTAAGAAGCTCAATACAAAAATCTAAGAAGTTCAGAACAAAAACTTTAAACATTAAGCACAAACCTTTAAACTTTCACAAGATCAGATCTAAAAATAAGCTTTCTATAACATGAAATTGGACACTGAATCACTTCAATAATCTCGTAATCATCAATCGACCATCGATTTGATCATCCTTTTCATCATGTGAACAAATCTTGAACATATTTAGACTTTTATCAGTTGAAATCAATTTTCAAAGTTTCAATTCAATTTGAGTGTCTGCAATGGAGTTAGTGACAATGGAAGAAGGTTAAACAGTTAATTGGATGGAAATGAATTTAAAGAATTTATAATATTGTCACCGTGTGTTTTTTTGAAGTCGATGGTGGTGGGAAGTCGATGGTGATCGTGTGATAACCATTTTGAAATTGAGAACTTTAAGAACCATTTTGAACCATAAAAAAAATCTTTTTAAGAGAATAAAAAAGTTTATAAAACAAAAAAAAACTCTAAATAAAAAAGGAAAAAAATCAAAAAAAATCTATTTTTCATCCCGGGTTTCATAAAAAAATATATCGGTTTAGCAAAATTATACATATAGGTATAGGGTGGGGTTTTAATAAGAAGTGGAGTATGTCTAAAAAGTGTAAGAAGTAATCTGGTGCGTTAGATATATTGATCCGACGATGGATATGGAAAGTGTGTTTATTATGCGGTGTGTTTTATTTTAGTTGCGGTGTGTTTATTGTGCGATGTGTTTTATTAGATCTAATTGTGAAAACACACTTCATATACTTATTAGGAAAAATCTACTTCTTATTATAACCTTGCTCTATACGTATAATACTTAATTTTAATTTTATACATGTTATTCTTTATATACATATGTACAATTAAGATAAATAATAATGTATATATTTACATTTATGTAAATGGAGATTAACTAAAAATACACATATGTGTATAAATAGTTTTTTTTTTATAAAACTGGGATAAAAAATAAAAAATTTTGGTTTTTTTACTATTTTAAATTTTTTTCGTTTTTTTCATAGTTTTTTTAATCTTATTTTAAGGGGTTTTTTATTATCTAAAATGGTTATCAAAGTTCTTAATTTCAAAGGTTCTTTTAGGATTCTCACCATATATATATATATATATAATATATATATATATATATATATATATATATATATATATATATATATATATATATATATATATCTGGAGAGGATCATGAGAGAACTCCATTTTATGGAGAGAATTAAAGAACTAATAATGAAGTATTTTTAATTTAATTAAAAAAATATATTTTTAAAATTTTTTTTCTTTCAACCTTCTTATATGTTGTTATTCTTCACCATAAAAAAATATAAAAATAAAAAACAATTATAAAAAATTAACGTTGTAATGCATATATACAATACATCGACTTTTTTTATAATGCATATGTGCAATAGTATGCATTTTGATATTTGAAATAGTGTTGAATAGCATATATATAATTGTTTGTATTGTATATTTGTAATAGTGTTATATTATATACAAAAATTAAAACAAATCGATATAGTGAATATGTGCATTAGTGTTGTATTAGATATATGTGATATGTGTTTTGCATACAATTATTAGTGTGAGTAGTGTCATATTTGCATATATTCAATGGTGTGTTAGATAATGTATTTGTGTTGTATTATATGCAATAAAACACTATTTTATATATACAATACATATTAATGCACATACGCATTACATCGACAGTTTTTTTTAGGAACAATATCATCTTATTAGAAGGAGAAAGAAAAAATCACAAAATATTTTTTTAAAAATAGTTAAAAATAATTCTTTACTAGTTCTCTACTTCTCTCTTTAAGAGGAGTTCTCTCTAGATCTCATCTATATATATATATATATATATATATATATATATATAGAGAGAGAGCCTTACTTCTACCCCGTAGGAATAGAGAGGTTGCTTCCAGTGAGACCCCCGAATCGATAGTAGTTTTGCATCAAGCCTTGGACATAAGGCACATAAAACTCAACCATCGGGACACCGCTGATTGGTGCATGTACCATTGTATTTCGGCTATCAACGCTACCACATGAAGCCTGATTAACCTTCCGTCAATTTTAACGTTATTTTCATAAGATTAGTAAAATAACGTCAAAATTAGTGCAATTTAATTTTTTGCCCACCCGAGGGTTCACACATATATACATTATATGCGCGCACCGCAAGTAGGGAAATTATATATATAAAGAATAGAATACAATAATCGTTAACATACAAAAATACCTATATTCACGAAATTGATCCATGAAATCACATCACAAGATCTCGAAATTTCAATACATGCCTAATTAATCATTGATTCACCGAAAAAACAGATTTGGGTCGTTAATCGATCGTTTTTTTTTACTTTTTTTCATGAAACCCGTTTTGAGCGTACTAAGGATTCTTGAGCATTTTTTCAGTTAGCTTTTAAGAGTTTTTGACTTTGAGCGTTTATTTTTCCCTTGAGTGTAATTCGCGGTACGGTTTTGTACATTAAGGATTGTTGTACGATAACCTACCTCTCTCTCTCTCTCTCTCTCTCTCTCTCTATATATATATATATATATATAAGTTTTTTTACAACGAGAAGTGCGAGAAGTGAAGGTGTAACTCCATTAGTCCCTAATTCACTCTCTTTCTTATGTGTATGTGCGTTGTGTAGGTGCATATGTACTGTGTGTAGATACGTATGTTTGTATGTGCGTAGGTACATAGGTTTGAATGTGGCTCGCTACATTTTATATGTTTGTAGGTAGGTTTGAATGTAATTAAGACATAAACACAACCAACCTACATATATGTATGTAACATCATATGAAGGGAGTGAAATTAAAAATTAATGGAGTTATACATTCACTTCTCGCTGTAAAATCACTTCTCGCAAGATCCATCCCCTATATATATATATAATATTGGCCCCCAAAACTGGCTCGCACACGCTCGCTGCCAACCCTGAGTAGAGGGTAGTACCATCGTTCCTACTGATACTTGCAAACTACCGATAGAAACTTAATTTGGTTGGTGGTACATTATAAATCACTACATTTCCAAATCTACCAAAGTACCATTTTCGCTAGGTATTTTTTTTTTTTTGTTCAAATTGATCCCTTATAAAATAATATTATTATTAATTTGAATAATGTGGAATAGAGGTGTATAAATCGGTTTAAAACTCAAAACTGGTTTGGGTTGAAACCGGTTCGGTTTTGTCAACAAAGGCAAAACCGCTTTCGGTTTGGGTTGAGAACCGGTTTCTTGACTATGTTGAAATCGGTTTCGATTCGGGTTTTGATCGGTTCCGGTTTCAGGTTTTGGTCGGTTCCGGTTCGGTTAACCGGTTTTTGTGAAGAAAAATACAAACCAGTTCAAAAACTACGGTTTTAATCGGTTCCAAACCGGTTTCTGCTTAATCAGTTTCAAACCGGTTCGGTTTAGATTCGAATTTCGGGTCGGGTCGGGGTCGGTTAACCAGTTTATCTGCCCACCTCTAACGTGGAACGTAAGAAAATTTGAGAACCACAAAATGTTGGATCTGAGATTGTTACTACCAATTAACAAGAAATTATTAAGCTTGAGCTGTAACTTAGTTTGTTACCAATTGTAACACAAGATGTCCGCATATCAGGTAGAGTGTGTTAGACTGTTAGGAACAAAGTCTTTTTAGTGGATCAATGCGAACCCACTAACTACAAATTTGCTACATCATATGTTGAATCTAACAAATGGCTTGAAGCCATGGGCGCTGAGATGCTATCCACGTATGATAACTAGATATTTGATTTGCTTGATTTTCCTTCCAGCTACAAGTGAGAGTAAACGGATTTTCTAGACGAAGACTAACATGGATGGAAATCACATACTTTTAAAGCACAGTAGGCTGGCAATTTCATTCAGTAGTATTCTATATTGGTGTGAAAGATTAATCATAACTTAACGTTAGTATTCTTTTTATTTATCGAATTATGTTTGTCTTACGTGGTGGATGACACCATATCTATAGTGGTGTCGGGTATATAACAAATCAGCCTTAAGTCAACTCTTTAATCTTCAACTGAGAGTTTGCTTCCACTAAAATATTCTCTCTAAGTCTGAAGAGGTCATCGTTACAATCTTTTACCAAATGGGTAGTAGTGATTCCTTTGAGCATGATCTTAATCACCCTTACAAATTTCTTCTAGTCTTAGTTGGATTCTACCTCACTAAGTATGATTGAATGAACATGATATTACAATACACATTTCTCACACTTTTTCT